>NC_134353.1:903259209-903559209 GCF_048569485.1 Anomaloglossus baeobatrachus | reverse complement strand
ATTGGTAAATGTTGCATCGTGCTCACAGGAAGGAGAGACGCTGAGCATTTGCATCGGATGAGTAATTGATACAGATAATATTATTTGTAAATGGGAATATATTAAATGAAATGGAGGAGGTTTGTGGTGGGCGCAAAATTCTCTCACTTTAGAAACTCCTTTGAATATCTTGGCATTGCAGTAAACGGTTGGGTGATAATTTAACACACAACTTTTAACGAGGTAAAATTACACTTTTGTTATGCTTTTGCTTATATTATTATGCTTTTGCTGAAATAGCACCATCATATACCATAGATATTTTCAACATTTAAATCTTAAATTTAACAAAAAAGGAAAATGGGCTGATGGAATAGTTTGGGCACCCTACATGGTTAGTACCTAGTAGCACGCCGTTTGGCAAGTATCACAACTTGTAAACACTTTTTGTAGCGTTCAAGGGTCTTTCAATTCTTGTTTAAGGGATTTTTATCCATTCTTCCTTGGAGACGTCTTCCAGTTCTGTGAGATTCCTGGCTCATCTTCCAGTTCTGTGAGATTCCTGACTCGTCTTCCAGTTCTGTGAGATGCCTGGCTCGTTCTCCAGTTCTGGGGGATTGCTAGCTAGTCATCCAGTTCTGTGAGATGCCTGGCTTGTCTAAGGGCGGCTTTGCACGTCGCACATCCGGCGTCACTTTCGACATCGTACTGTGTAAATGCTAGATGATACGATGAACGAGCGCAAAAACGTCGTTATCGTATCATCGTTGCATTCACCGACATTTCCAAAATGCCGGTGCCGCGACAGGTACGATGTTGTTCCTCGTTCTTGCGGCAGCACACATCACTGTGTATGAAGCCGCAGGAGCGGGGAATATCTCCTTACCTGCCGCCGCCGGCTATGCGGAAGGAGGTGGGCGGGATGTTTACATCCTGCTCATCTCCGCCCCTCCGCCGCTATTGGCCGCCTGCCGTGTGACGTCGCTATGACGCCGCACGACCCGCCCCCTTAGGAAGGAGGCGGGTCGCCGGCCAGAGCGACGGTCGCAGGGCAGGTGAGTGCATGTGAAGCTGGCGTAGCGATAATTTTCGCTACGCCAGCTATCACACGATATCGTACCTGCGACGGGGGCAAGGACTATCGCGTGCGACATCACAGCATCGGCTTGCGATGTCGCAACGTGCAAAGCCCGCCTTACAGTTATGTGAGATGCATGGTTCGTCTTAAGGCCGCTTTACACACTGCGATATCGGTACCGATATCGTCAGCGTGCGTACCCGCCCCCATCGGTTGTGCGACACGGGCAAATCTCTGCCCGTGTCGCACAACATCGCGCGGACCCGTCACACTATTTAACTTCCCTGCGACGTCGCTGTGACCGGCGAACCGCCTCCTTTCTAAGGGGGCGGTTTGTTCAGCGTCACAGCGACGTCACAGCAGCGTCACTGAACCGCCGCCCAATAGAAGCGGAGGGGCGGAGATGAGCGAGACGAACATCCCGCCCACCTCCTTCCTTCCGCATTGTCGCCGGGACGCAGGTAAGGAGAGCTTTCTCGTTCGTGCGGTGTCACATGGAGCGATGTGTGCTGTCGCCAAAACGACAAACAACTTCGTTACTGCTGCAGTAACGATATTTAAGAATGGACCCCCATGTCACCGATGAGTGATTTTGCACGTTTTTGTGACGATGCAAAATCGCTCATAGGTGTCACACGCAACGGCATCGCTACAGCGGCCGGATGTGCGTCACAAAATCCGTGACCCCAACGAGATCGCTGTAGCGAAATTGTAGCGTGTAAAGCCCGCTTTACAGTTCTGTGAGATTGCTGGCTCGTCTAAAGGCTGCTTTACACACAGCGACATCGCTAGCGATGTCGCTAGCGATAGTACCCGCCCTCGTCCTTTGTGCGTCACGGGCAAATCGCTGCCTGTGGCGAACAATATCACCGGTATGCGTCACACATTATTACCTTCCTAACGATGTCGCTGTGGCCGCCGAACAACCTCTTTTTTAAGGGGGTGGTTCGTTCGGCGTCACAGCGACGTCACTCAGCGGGCCACCAATAGAAGCGGAGGGGCGGAGAGCAGCCGCATGAACGACACTCCCACCTCGTTGCCGGAGGACACAGGTACACTGTTGTTTGGCGTTCCCGGGGTGTCACACGTAGCGATGTGTGCTGCCTCAGGAACGATGAACAACCTGCGTCCTAAACGAACAACGATATTTTGAAAATTAACGACGTGTCAACAATCAATGATTTGGTGAGTATTTCTGATCGTTAGCGGTCACTCGTAGGTGTCACACGCAATGACGTCACTAACGAGGCCGGATGTGCGTCACTAATTCCGTGAACCCAGCGATATCTCATTAGCGATGTCGCTGCGTGTAATGGGGCCTTTACAGTTGTGTGAGATTCCTGGCTCTTCTTGCATGAGCTCTTTTGAGGTCTAGCTACAGATTTTCAATGCAGACTATGAAGACCACTGTAAAACCTTCAGCTTCAGTTAGTTCTATTGAGTTAGGCTATGTGCACACACTGCGTTTTTTTGACGCTGCGTTTTTGTGCGTTTTTGGCCGCTAAAAACGCACAAAAACGCACCTGCGTCGAAAAAACGAGGCAAAAAACGCATGCGTTTTGCCGCGATTTGGTGCGTTTTTTTTGCTGCGTTTTGCTGCGTTTTTGCTCACTGCGTCCTTATGCGTTTTTTATCAGTGAACAAAAAAAAAAAGGTCTGATGTCATTTCCTTCTTCAATGTGTTCTTCATTCTCCACTAGTGTATACAGAAGAGCAGACAGCTGCAGAACTACAAGGCTCAGCATCCTCCATCCAATAGTGTATGCAGGAGAGCAGACAGCAGCTGTCGAACTACAAGGCTCAGCATCCTCCTTCCAGGACTGTATGCAGGATTTCTTTGCCCCCCCAAACAAAAAAAATTACGTGGGCTTCGCCATATTTTTGTATGCTAGCCGGGTACAGCAGGCAGGTACGGGCTGCCCCCAACCCCCAGCTGCCTATTTGTACCCGGCTGGGAACCAAAAATATAGGGAAGCCCTTTTTTTTTAAATTATTTCATGAATTTCATGAAATAATTTAAAAAAAAAATGACGTGAGCTTCGCCCAATTTTTGAGTCCAGCCGGGTACAACTAGGCAGCTGAGGATTGGAATCCACAGTGCAGGGTGCCCATGCTTTCTGGGCACCCCCGCTGTGAATTGCAGTCCCGCAGCCACCCCAGAAAATGGCGCTTTCATAGAAGCGCCATCTTCTTGCGCTGTATCCAACTCTTCTAGCTGCCCTGATGCCGGGTAGCTAGCTAGGTAATAATGGAGTTAGGGCTAGCTGTATATTATCAGCTGGCCCTAAGCCCGAAATTCATGGTGTCACGCCAATATTAGACATGGCCACCATGAATTTCTAGTAAAGATAAAAAAAAACACAACACACAGAAAAATGTTTTTATTAGAAATAAAACACAACACAATTAGTGACTCCATCTTTATTGAAATAAAGAACCCCCCCTCCGCAGTAATCCTGGGTTAGGGTCCCGCGCCGTCCAATCCGGATCCAATATCATCTGATCGGTTTGCTGGAAGGCAAAGCGATCAGATGATGTGTCAGGTTAAAGGACGTGAATCACATGACACATCAGCTGATTGTATAAAAGCCGATTATACAATCAGCTGATGCATCGGTGCAAAAAAAAAATAATACTCACTTATGTGCTGATTACCGGCAGCTTCTGCAGCGATGGGGCGGGAGTCTGATCCTGTCCGATCGCTGCAGCAGCTGCCGGTAATCAGGGATGAAGTCTCCTGACGGCAGGATCAGCTGATAGCCGGCCGGGCGCCCGCGTCACCGCGATACTTACGATTACCTGATGCGTCAGGTGACTGCATCAGGTGATCCATCGCCAGGCCCTGCATCCTGCAGGCATACGTACCCGGGGAGACTGCACACACCCGGAGCGGCGATACCGTGACAGAATCTGGGAGCGGACATGGCACCGGGACCCTGCAGACAGGTGAGTATAACTTTTTTTTTTTTTTTCTACTGTTAACTTTTGTTTTCGCAGCCGCTTCCACCTCCCGCCCAGACATGGCGCCGCACAGCAGCATACATGCACAGGACGGGAGGTGGAAGCGGCAGTGACGGTACCAGGAGGATTCACGCTTCTGTGTTTACTGACAGAAGGAATCCTCTTCCTGTACACGTCACTTTACTACCCACCTCCTGCGTTTATAGCTGCGTTTTTGGTCTTAGAAACGCACCAAAACGCAGCTATTTGCGTTTCTCATTGCGTCTTTCAACATCCCATTGAACTCAATGGATGAAAAGCGCAGTGAAAAACGCGGGAATAATTGACATGCTGCGTTTTTGTGGCACCACAAAAACGCAGCTGAAAAAAAACAGATGTGTGGGGACAGCAAAAATGAAAACTCATAGACTTTGCTGGGGAAGCAAAGTCATGCAGTTTTGAGGCCAAAAACGCACCCGAAAAACGCGCAAAAACGCCGAGAAAAACGCACTGTGTGCACATAGCCTTAGTCTGTTGTGGATTTTGATGTTTGTTTAGAATCATTGCATGCACTGCTCTTCCTTGGAAACTTCTTCCAGTTCTGTGAGTTTCCTGGCTCGTCTTCCAGTTCTGTGAGATTCCAGGCTCATCTTCCATGCACTGCCCTTTTGAGGTCTAACCGCAGATTTTCAATGATGTTCAGATTAGGGGACTGTGAGGGCCATTGTAATACCATCAGCTTGCACCTTTTGAGGTAATCTATTGTGGATTTTGAAGTTTTTTAGGATCATTATCCATTTGTAGACGCCTTCCTTTTTCCAACTTCACCTTTTTTACATATGGTGTTATTTTTGCATCAAGAATTTGCTGAAATTTCATTGAATCAGTTCCCGCTTACACATGGCAGATGCGATCAATCCAACAGATGTCTGATGCATGGCAAAAACACAGTAGACAGTACAACAAGAAAGGGGGAACACCGGGGCACAATAACAACGGTGGGCCCTAGCTCTAGTGATAAGGGTAGATGGGATACCTCCTATTCTCACCTGCAGCTCTCCTTACACTCCTAGCCAGGCCCAATACAGTCTCTGCAACTGTCACTTAGCAGACCCTGAGAAAAACCCTGTAGTTGCTCTGGCTAGTGCGTTGGCAGGTGGGGGTCACTAGCCCCACTGCTGCACTAATATAACACAAAGAAATGTAAGAAAATTAGGGGAAAACAGTAACAAAAAGGATAAAGTACAGTTTCTGAAACACTCCTTCTCAGCTCCTTCCACCAAGAGGGCCAGTATGCAAATGGTTTGTATCTTCAGCAAGGATTGCTGGGAAACACCTCTATTTAAACCTGAAGGGGCATGGCTACAATGCAGCTAGAAATTGCTGGAAAAGCTGCTGGCAGCAAAACTGATATTAGCTGTTTCAGTATAAAGAGAAAAGAAACAACATTTAAATGAGGAGAGCTGGATAGAGATGAGAGACTCCAGTCATAAATCTGTCACTAGTTTCCAAAAACAGGGAGATGACTGTAACACTGTGCCATTGGCTGCAACACAACCCCAAGGCATGATTGATGCACCCCATGCATAATGGTTGGCAAAAATGATCTTTTCCTGAAACTCTGTGCCCTTTTTTCTCCTTGTGATAACTGTGGACAGAGTTCTATTTTAACCTCATTGGTCCACAGGACTTGTTTGCAGGATGTATCAGGCTTGTGTAGATGTTCTTTTGCAGACTTGTGATGCTGAAATTTATGGTGACGATCCAGGAGAGGTTTTCTTCTGCTGACTTTTCCATGAAGGTCAAATTTGTGCAGGTGTCTCTGATCAGTAGAAACAATGTACCACAACTCCAGAGTCTACTAAATCTCCCTGAAGGTTTTTGCAGTCATGTAGGGGTTCAGATTTGCATCTAGCAATTGTAAAAGATGAAAATACTCTTTTATTGCCTACAATACAAAGAAAACATGTCATCTTTAAGTTTATTAGTGATAAGTGATACTAAATATTCGGACTGAATACCTAGCACCAGTGGCGTAACTAGAGTTTGATGGGCCCTGGTGCAAAGTTTGGACCGGGGCCCCCCTCCACGTACACCGACACTTAGGGTATGGGATAATGACACTGACACTCGGGGTACAGGATAATAACGCTGACACTTGGCTTTTACCCTCCGCACCCAGGTTTCCCATGATTTGAAATCCCTCTATCAGCACCCAGCTTTCCCATGTTCTGATATCCATCTTGTCCTTGGCACCCAGCTTTCCCATGCTCTGTTATACATCATTCCCTCAGCACCCAGCTTTCCCTTAACAGAGCATGGGAAAGCTGGGTGCTGAGAGATGTACAGCAGAGCAGGGGAAAGCTGGGTGCTGAGGGGAAGAGCCTTTTTCCCTCAGCACAAAACATTCCTATCCCATGCTTGTATGTTTGTCCCCCCTTTTATATAGATCTCCAAATACTATAATGGCCCCCACATAGCCTTCCGTATAATATAAAGGGTTACACATAACTCGTCATATATTATAATGCACCCCCATAGTTCTCCATGTATTACAATGCATTTCCCCAAAGTTCTCCATGTATTATAATTCACCCCATAGTCCTCCATATATTATACTGCACCACATAGTCCTCCATGTTTTATAACGCACACCCATAGTCCATGTATAAGGTAGCCTCTATAGTCCTCCATATATTATAATGAAGCCCCCATAGTCCTATATGTATTATAATGCAGCGCCATAAATCATCATTTTGTATTATGCAGCCCCATACTCCTCCATGTATAATGCACCCCTATATTCCATGTATAAGGTGTCCTTCATGTTTATTATGCAATCACATAGACCTCCATGTATCATGGAGTCAGCACCCCCAGGGCCTCCATGTGTCATGCAGCCAGCAAAATAAAAAAACAAGTACGGTACCTCTTTTCTCCTTCCGACCCCTTCGACCGCGGTAGTTACGCCCCTGCCCCCATATGGCACACACCCTGCTCCCCATACAGCCTGCACCCCCACATCACACACACTACACCCCCATATCTCACACACCCTGCTCCCCATACAGCCTGCACCCCCCATATCACACACACTACACCCCCATATCTCACACACCCTGCTCCCCATACAGCCTGCACCCCCATATCACACACACTACACCCCCATATCTCACACACCCTGCTCCCCATACAGCCTGCACCCCCATATCACACACACTACACCCCTATATCTCACACACCCTGCTCCCCATACAGCCTGCACCCACCAGATCACACACACTACACCCCCATATGTCAAACACCCTGCTCCCCATTCAGCCTGCACCCCCCATATCACACACACTACACCCCCATATGTCACACAACCTGGTCCCCATACAGCCTGCACCCCCCAGAACACACACACTACACCCCCATATGTCAAACACCCTGCTCCCCATACAGCCTGCACCCCCATATCACACACACTATACCCCCATATGTCACACACCCTGCTCCCCATATAACCTGCACCCCCATATCTCACACACCCTGCTCCCCATACAGCCTGCACCCCCCAGATCACACACTACACCCCCATATCTCACACACCCTGCCCACAAATCTCACCCCGCCTGTACCCCAACTTTCCCCTCTCAAACACTCTGCACCCCTTCACATCCTTCTGTCACAGTCTGCAGCCCTCATATGGCACTCACCCTGCAGCCCCCTTCCCCCTCATGTCCGCTCTTTTCTTATTACCAGTCATCATGTGTCCAAATCTCCTTCAGGATTCAGCATCTCTTGCTTTCTGCCCGGCATCCTGTGTCTCCTCTCACACAGTCACATGGGCGTGACATCATCGCAGATCCTGCAGGATGGATTATTCCGTCTGCTGTGCAGGTCAGGAGCACTCCTGCAGCTCAGAAACGGCTGGTGGCCTCTCCAGGTCAGGGGCCTCTCTACTGACACTGGGCTCCCCTGACTCACAGGTCGGCCCCCTGACGGTCGCATTGTCACCCACTACACAGCGGCACTGCCCATTGGGGCCCGGCAGCCGGCTCTGCAGAGCGGCTGCCGGGCCCCTATAACCCTGCGGGCCCGGTCGCAGTGGCGACCTCTGTGACCGCGGTCGTTACGCCCCTGCCTAGTACTATTCCAGTATTCATCATATAGACGTGCAGACAGGGTCTGTGATTCCAAACAGTCACAGACGCTGTCTAAGGGCGGGGTCTGACTTCAGCCAATCATAGATGCCGGTTGGTGGGGAAAGAAGTGAATATGTATGAGGGATAATAAGCGGCCCCGTGGACGTACAGCCTAAGGAGCAGTTACTGTACAGTCGTGGGGAGACTCGGTAAGTATGTTGTGCTTAACTCTTTTGCTACTTTATTTTTTTACAGTGATTTGACCGGCCAATCACAGCCATTCAAATACTTAAAATGGCTGTGATGGGGCCGGGAGTGGGTTTTCTGCAAACAAACACTTACCAACTTTTGAGCAAAGTGTTTGGTAAGCCGAGCCTGAATAACCGGCCAAGGCTCATACCAAATCTGAAATTGGCAAACGCGAATGAAACATCATCTCTAGTTGCAAGTAAAGTATGTGCAGTTTTTAACTATTGTGAACTCACCCTTAATAATTTTGAACCTCGGTAGAACACAGTGTGCACCAAATGCTGAGGAGCCGGCCTGTGGTTGAGAAGAACCGGTGCAACAAGGTAAAATTTCCCCACACCCAACCCTCTGTCACTCTTCCCGGTCCCCTGGTCCCGTCCTCCGGTTCCCGTGGCCCGCTCCCCGCTCCCCGGCGGCGTCCCCTGCTTACCACTCCGGTCCCGGTCTCCTCTTCCCCGCCTGCGGCCTCCATGCGTCCAGCTCCCCGCTCCCGGCGCTCCTCTGCGACATGGGACTCCCAGCCGGGCGCTCCTGCTTCCTCCTCACCGCTTCCTGGACTGGCTTCTGGCACACGGGCCTCGCGCATGTGCATTAGGGCGCGCGCGCGGTCATTGACCCTTTCTTAAAGGGCCAGCACCCAGAAACAGGATATTGCATAGACAGGTACAGGGTATATAAGGTTTCTCTTTCCTGGTGGGCGGGGCCTGTTCTACGTGTTTAGCAAGCTAGTGTTCAGGTCCCCGTATTGCTTTGCCCTGTGCTTTGCCTTGTATTAACCCTGTCCTGTCTCGTAGAGCCTATCCTGCCACGCCAGTCGCTCCGAACCAATTCCATCCCTGGACCCTGACGGTGACTTCGGCGGATGTCCCACCACCTCTACAGCTCCGCCAGTCTCCAGTCTCTGGCTCTGTTCGGTGACCCGTTCCATCGCTCAGCAGGTTCCGGATCCTGCCTGACCCTATATCCCGGCCTCGGACCCTGAGCCTCGTCACCCGGACTACCGTCCAGAACTCCGTGGGTTCAGCATCATCCACCTTTCCTGCTTCTCTACGGACTGTCCAGCTACCTATAGTGCTCCGGCTGCCGTGCATCAGGACCCTCTGGCAGGGTGACCAGCTTGGCTGCCTTCTCAGGGGAAATCGGTGTACGGTCCAGTGCTTCCACCACCCGGACGTAACAGCTAGAACAGGCCATGGATCCCGCCGAAGCACTAGCGGCCTTGCAGCAGGAACTCACACGCCAGCGTGAGACCCAGACCCGCATGCTGAACTTCATGTCTTCTGTGGATGCCCGCCTGAACACGCTACAAGCGTCGGCCACATCCTCGGCATCTCGAGCTTCCACTGTACAATCCACGGCCACTGCTTCCGTGGCAGACTCCTCGGATGCTTCCAGACTTCGTTTGGCCACACCACCCCGGTACGCCGGAGATCCCAAGACCTGCAGGGGATTCATCAATCAATGCTCTCTCCATTTCAAGCTGCTGCCGCACTTGTTTGCCTCCGACCAAGCCAAGGTCGCGTTCATGATGTCCCATCTAGAGGGAGAGGCATTGGCCTGGATGAACCCCTTGTGGGAGAAGGAGGATCCGGTGACCACCAACATCCAGGAATTCCTGCAGGCATTTCGTGGCACCTTTGACGAGCCCGGACGCGTCTCCGCGTCTGCCTCATCTCTCCTCCGGTTACGTCAGGGGACTCTGACGGTGGGCCAATATGCCATCCGTTTTCGCACCTTGGCTTCGGAACTCGGGTGGAACAATGAGGCACTAACCGCCGCCTTCTGGGAAGGACTCTCGGGTCGTATTAAAGATGAGCTGGCTGGACGTGACGTGCCTTCCACCCTTGATGCCCTGATTGCCCTAGCGACTCGAGTGGATCTTCGCTTTCAGGAACGATCCAAGGAAGTGTCCCACGAGAGGCGTCCGATACGGCACTCCTCCCCACCACAGAAGTCCATCGCTTCCCAGTTGGCGTCACCTGGCGTGTCTACCTCCGAGCCCATGCAGATTGACCGCCTGAAGCAGTCGGAACAACGCCGAGCGGAATGACTAGCAAAGGGTCTCTGCTTCTACTGCGGTGGTGGCACACACCTGCTACGCTCTTGTCCCGAGAAGCCAGGAAACTCCAAAGCCTAGGCTTGGTAGGAGAGGCCACCCTAGGTGCTGGGACTCTCTCAGACTCCGTTACATGGACTGTTCAAGTCACTACAGAAGAGACCCGGTTCACGGCAGAGGCGTATCTCGATTCCGGAGCAGCAGGCAACTTCATTCAGCAGGCCACGGTGGATAAGTACCAGGTGCCTGTCCTCCCACTAGAGAAACCGCTGGTGATCGCCTCTGTTGATGGGAAACCCCTCTCTGACACCGTCTCCCTGATCCCCAAGCCTATGGAAGTAAGGATCGGTGCTCTGCACACCGAGAAGATCACCTTCTACGTACTCCCGCGCATGTCTCATCAGATCCTGCTGGGACTTCCATGGTTACGGACACACGAACCATCGGTCAGCTGGAGTACAGGTGAAATCACCCGATGGGGCTCCTCGTGTCAAGAGAGATGTCTGAAATCCATCCAGCCCGTCCGACGCCCTCCGGTTCCAGAGTCTCTACCAGGACTGCCTTCTGCCTACTGGTCCTTCACGGACGTGTTTGATAAAAAGGAGTCAGAGGTGTTACCGCCTCATCGTCCCTACGACTGTGCTATCGAGTTACTGCCAGGAACTACGCCTCCTCGAGGACGGATATACCTCTTGTCCCCTGCTGAAACACGAGCTATGTCTACCTATATCACCGAGAGCCTAGCTAAGGGGCTCATTCGGAGGTCCTCGTCCCCTGCCGGAGCGGGGTTTTTCTTCGTCAAGAAGAAGGAAGGTGATCTGCGCCCTTGCATTGACTACCGGGGATTAAACCAGATCACCGTAAAGAACAAATACCCTCTGCCGCTTATCCCTGAACTATTCGATCGGCTCCGAGGAGCCCGAGTATTCACCAAGTTGGACCTTCATGGGGCTTATAATCTGGTTCGCATTCGCTCTGGAGATGAATGGAAAACTGCATTCAACACTCGGGATGGGCACTATGAGTATTGTGTCATGCCCTTTGGTCTGTGTAACGCTCCGGCCGTCTTCCAAGAACTGGTGAACGACGTGTTCAGAGACCTCCTCTATGTCTGTGTCGTGGTGTATCTGGACGACATCCTGGTCTTCTCTCCGGATCTACAAACCCATCGAGAGAACGTGCAGCTAGTCCTCCAGAGGCTTAGAGAGAATCGTCTGTACGCCAAGTACGAGAAATGCATCTTCGAAAAGTCGTCTCTTCCCTTCCTGGGGTATGTAATCTCGGACACTGGCCTGCAGATGGACCCAGAGAAAGTGTCTGCCATCATCAACTGGCCTCCTCCTTCCGGACTGAAGGCTATCCAACGCTTTCTCGGCTTTGCGAACTACTACCGTCAGTTCATCCCGCATTTCTCTGCCTTGACTGCACCTCTCTCTGCCTTGACTAAAAAAGGAGCTAATCCTAAGGACTGGTCTCCGGCGGCCGATGCCGCATTCTGCTCCTTGAAACAGGCGTTTGCTTCTTCCTCAGTTCTCCATCGCCCTGAATTGAACCGACAGTTCACCTTAGAGGTGGATGCCTCCTCCTCAGGAGCCGGGGCAGTGTTGTTGCAGAACTCTCCCTCCGGAAAGATGGTCACATGTGGATTCTTCTCCAAGAGCTTCTCGGCACCCGAACGCAACTACACCATTGGGGATCGGGAGCTACTGGCCGTGAAGCTGGCCTTGGAGGAATGGCGCTACCTCCTGGAAGGAGCTGTATACCCTGTAATCATATACACGGACCACAAGAATCTGGAGTACCTGCGGTCTGCCCAAAGACTGAATCCACGACAAGCCCGCTGGTCCTTGTTCTTTGCTCGATTTGATTTCCAACTCCATTTTCGGCCTGCGGATAAGAACGTGCGGGCAGACGCTCTGTCCAGATCCTTCGTGCCCGTGGAGTTGGAGGAGGAGACATACCAGCCCATCATCAACCCCAGTAAAATCATTCCGGTGACTCCTGTCGCTCTAACTCAGATACCCCCTGGGAAAACCTATGTCTCAGATACTGACAGACAGAGAGTCCTGCACTGGGGCCATGCCTCGAAGATCGCCAGCCATGCTGGTCAGAAGAAAACTTGGAGCACGATTGTCCATCACTACTGGTGGCCGACCCTCCGTAAAGGCGTCGCAACCTTCGTCTCAGCCTGTCCATCCTGTGCCCGGAACAAGACACCCAAGCACCTACCCTATGGACGTCTTCTGCCTCTGCCCATTCCTTCCGTTCCGTGGCAACATATCGCAATGGACTTTATCACGGACTTACCCTTATCCTCCGGACATACGGTCATATGGGTTGTGGTGGATCGCTTCTCAAAGATGGCCCACTTCGTTCCCATGGCTGGACTGCCCTCTGCCCAGGAGTTAGCTGACTCCTTCATACAGCACATATTCCGATTGCATGGCTTCCCCGCACACATAGTGTCTGACAGAGGAACTCAGTTTACCTCGCGCTTCTGGAGGGCTCTCTGCAAACATCTAGGAGTGTCCTTGGACTTTTTTTCGGCCTACCATCCTCAGTCGAATGGCCAAGTGGAATGGGTCAATCAGATCCTGACCTCCTTCCTGCGCCACTACGTCAACATCCATCATGACGATTGGTCCACGCTCCTACCTTGGGCTGAGTTCTCCCATAACCAGCACATCAGTGAGTCTACCTCCAGCTCTCCCTTTCAGATCGTGTATGGACTGCAGCCTTCTGTCCCGTTGCCAGTATCCTCGGCTTCCGACGTCCCCGCAGCAGATGCTCTGGTTCGGGACTTTTCAGCTATATGGAACTCTGTCAAGTCATCCCTAGAACGTGCTTCATTGCGGATGAAGAGACATGCGGACAAGAGGCGCCTGGATCCCCCGTGTTTCTCCCCAGGTGATCTGGTCTGGCTTGCATCCAGATATGTCCGATTGAAGTTACCCTCGTACAAGTTGGGTCCTCGCTACATCGGGCCATTTAAGATCATCAGCAAGATCAATGCAGTCTCCTACAAGCTGCAACTCCCGGCCAAGATGCGGATGCCCAACTCCTTCCATGTCTCCTTACTCAAGTCTGTTGTCCTTGGTCCCTTCTCCGCTGAGGTCGGTGCTGCTCCCCCTCCTATTGCTGACGTTGACATCTATGCGGTAAGAGATATCGTGGCCATGAAGACCGTGCGAGGTCGGCAGTTCTTCCTGGTGGACTGGGCGGGTTATGGTCCCGAGGATCGGTCCTGGGAGCCCCGGGAGAACGTTGGCACTCCTCTGATTCGTGCCTTCCTGTCCCGCTTGCGGGGGGGGGGCGTGGGGGAGGGGGTACTGTCACGCTTCCCGGTCCCCTGGTCCCGTCCTCCGGTTCCCGTGGCCTGCTCCCTGCTCCCCGGCGGCGTCCCCTACTTACCACTCCGGTCCCGGTCTCCTCTTCCCCGCCTGCGGCCTCCATGCGTCCAGCTCCCCGCTCCCGGCGCTCCTCTGCGACATGGGACTCCCAGCCGGGCGCTCCTGCTTCCTCCTCACCGCTTCCTGGACTGGCTTCTCTCACACGGGCCTCGCACATGCGCATTAGGGCGCGCGCGCGGTTATTGACCCTTTCTTAAAGGGCCAGCACCCAGAAACAGGATATTGCATAGACAGGTACAGGGTATATAAGGTTTCTCTTTCCTGGTGGGCGGGGCCTGTTCTACGTGTTTAGCAAGCTAGTGTTCAGGTCCCCGTATTGCTTTGCCCTGTGCTTTGCCTTGTATTAACCTTGTCCTGTCTCGTAGAGCCTATCCTGCCACGCCAGTCGCTCCGAACCAATTCCATCCCTGGACCCTGACGGTGACTTCGGCGGATGTCCCACCACCTCTGCAGCTCCGCCAGTCTCCAGTCTCTGGCTCCGCTCGGTGACCCGTTCCATCGCTCTGCAGGTTCCGGATCCCGCCTGACCCTATATCCCGGCCTCGGACCCTGAGCCTCGTCACCCGGACTACCGTCCAGAACTCCGTGGGTTCAGCATCATCCACCTTTCCTGCTTCTCTACGGACTGTCCAGCTACCTATAGTGCTCCGGCTGCCGTGCATCAGGACCCTCTGGCGGGGTGACCAGCTTGGCTGCCTTCTCAGGGGAAATCGGTGTACGGTCCAGTGCTTCCACCACCCGGACGTAACACCCTCCTTGTATGCATGCCGGGGTGACGACTCAGAGCCCCTCGCCCACGACTGCCGCCCTGAGCACTGTTACACAAATACATACATACCTACCTAACAATTTTCATGTTAATTTTTGTAAGGTTTGAGTAATTGGGGTTAAAAAGATAGTCAAAAGTTAAAAAGGCTGGGTCGTTCTTGCTTGCACAACGGGTGTTTCACGGGTGCCAGACAGTCATGTGGCTTCTGCCGCAGAAGATCACAGCTTTTGGCTGCACAAAATGCTCCCTGACTTTCTATTGTTCCTGCTCTTAGTATTCATTGGTGTAGGTAGCTTTCCTGCTAGATTTTCATCTATTTCTGTTTAGGATCCGGAGGAGCTAAACTTTTGTCCAGCTGATGTTTATCAGTATCCCCCTTGTGTTTAAATATTCCCTTCTTTTCAGGACTGGTGCTGGTGATATTATTCAGTTCATACAAGCTTTGGTTGCAAGTAGGTGGCTTGTACTCTTCTGTGGATTTGTTGCTGAAGCATTGCAGAACTCCTGCCTGTGTCATCTGTGGATAAGTAGTTCGTGCACTTTCCACCTGTGTGTCCTCATTGTGTCTTCTATAGTGTTTAGTGGGGTTGACGAAGACCTCATCCCACCCATTCCCTATTTAAGGCCCAGCACTAGGGATACCTAGGGTCAGGTATCCGGCTCGGCACATAGGTGCAGAACCTATCTAGGGTGGTGAGGGACCCCAGGGACCAGCAGTACGGTTGGACAGGGGTCACCATCTCCTTCTTCTCTAGACGCAGGGGTCCCCTTCCCATTTTGCCGCTCGCTTGGTACTTCCCCGTACATAGAGTGACGCAAACCCTTTTTAAATATGATATTCCCCAGTAAAAATAAAAATAACCTCTCACATTGTTGCTGTTCCAATAATGTCTCTCCAGTCTCATGGGACATTGTTATGCCGAGAGAGCACTGCATCCAATTAGTAGTCGCTGATGAATAACAATGTCACATGACTCTGTGTACCAATATTGCTGGAACGACCAAAGAGCGGGAGATATCTGTTATTTTTTATTAAACACTGGTGAACAAAATAATTACAAAGGGGTTGTCTGAGGAGTGGACAACTTTTTTAATTATAAAGTTGGATAATGTATGGTAAAAGAAAAAAAATTCAATGGCGATATAAATTGGGTAGTGTAAAAGAAAAAACTCCATTCAACAAATAAAGGGGGCTTTACACGCTACGATATCGTTAATGTTTGGTCGCCGGGGTCAAGTTGTTAGTGACGCACATCCGGCGTCATTAACGATATCGCAGCGTGTAATACTTACCAGCGACCTTAGGCGACCTCAAAAATGGTGATAATCGTTCACCATGGAGAGGTCGTCCCAAAGTCAAAAATCGGTAAGGGTTGTTTAGCGTTGTGGTTCATCGCTCATGCGGCAGCATACATCGCTGTGTGTGACACCGCAGGAGCGAGGAACGTCTCCTTACCTGCCGCCGGCCCCAATGAGGAAGGAAGGAGGTGGGCGGGATGTTACGTCCTGCTCATCTCCACCCCTCTGCTTTGATTGGCCGGCCGCTTAGTGACGTTGCGGTGACGTCGCTGTGATGCCGAACGTCCCTCCCCCTTGAAGGAGGGATTGTTCGGCAGTCACAGCGACGACGCCGACCAGGTAAGTATGTGTGACGCTGCGTAGCGATAATGTTCGCTACGGCAGCGATCACAAACAATTGCATGCGCGACGGGGGCGGGTACTTACAAGGTCGCTATCGCTAGAAATTGCTAGCGATATCGCTACCGTGTAAAGCCCCCTTAAGAATTTGGGATCTGCTACCAACCTCAGAAGCAACAGCTCCACCATTGCCACCATTTATCCGTTGCCTTCGGAACAGAAACAGCAGGGAATTGGTAGGGTGCGGATTCTTTTTTCCCCCCATTTGAGTGTTTTTAAAAGTGGCCGGAGAACTAAAGGTTAATAGATCAGTTTACAATGTTTGTATCATTATTTACAAATGTAAAAAAAAATAAGATTTGTTAGAATCTGATTTTTTTTACTCTTCAATTTGAACAATATCTAAAGGCCGCTTTACACTCGGAATTCGTGACGCACATCCGGCCTCATTAGCAACGTCGTTGCGTGTGAAAGGTATGAACAACCGCTAACGATCAAAAATACTCACCTTATCGTTGATCGTGGACACGTCTCAAAAATCGTTGATGGTGCTGGTTGCAGGTTATTTGTCGTTCCTGAGGCAGCACACATCGCTACGTGTGACACTCCAGGAACGAGGAACATCAGCTTACCTGCGTCCTCCGGCAACGAGGTGGGCGTCACTTTCTTTCGGCTGCTCTCCGCCCCTCCGCTTCTATTGGACGGCTGCTGTGTGATGTCGCTGTGACGCCGCACAAACTATCCCCTTAGAAAGGAGGCAGTTCGCAGGACACAGCGACGTCGCTAGGCAGGTAAGTCTGTGTGATGGGGACTAACGATATTGTGAGCCATGGGCATCGATTTGCCCGTCACGCACAACCGACGGGGGCGGGTGCTTTCACCAGCGACATTGCTAGTGATGTCGCTGCGTGTAAAGCAGCCTTAACAAAATGGTGGCTGGATTCTGAGGGAAGGAATCTTATACTCTCTCTTTTTCCCTTCCTATAACTCTCCCACCCCTGCCGATCCCCAAAGTGGCTCCTTGTTCTTCTTTATTCTGACTTCTATCATTTATTTACAGGCTGTCATAGGATGTTTGGCTCTGCACACACTTAGTGGCACGGTGGCATCAGACTCTGTTCACACTATAAAGTCTGGCAACTAACCTGAGACTTCTGAGTTGTAGAGCCAGAGCTGGGCATCGGCTGATTCAGGTTCACTGGTCTTCAGTCCTGCAGATTGGTGAGCAGGAACTAGGAGCTCAGGTTGCTAATTGTCATGTGCAGCTGTGTCTTTCCTACTGAAGGCATGGCTTTCTTCCAGTCTGTGCCGATAATAGCTTCAGCATAGCTCCAGCGATCCCGGTCTTGTTGGTGAACCTGTTTATGGTAATTTTTGTTGAGATATTGAGTGATTTGGATGTTCCCCTGTTGTGCATTACATTCTCCGCTTTCTGTTGTTCTCCTGTACATATATTGTCTCTCCTGCGTGTTTTGAGTGCAGTGTGTACGAGTTTTCATTCTCCCTTATCTGTGTCATTTTTGTGGGGTTTCGTTATTGTGGGAGAGAGGGGGAGTAAGATCAGGGCTCGGACATGAGTCAGGGTCACGCTGGGGGCTGGGACCTGGCTACCATCAAGCCTACTTCCGAGATAAGGGACAGCGCAGGGTCTCGAGTCTGAGGGCCAGCTTAGGGGCTCCTGTTTTTCCATGACACAGGTGGCCAGCACTGCAGTTCTTCACAATGCCATCATATAGGTCATGATGACTAAACAATAAGTGCGTAACTACTAAAGTAGTATAATTTAAATACCTCCTAGATCCACCTAGAAGGAGAAGAATAGTCCAGGAGGAGCATAACTTGCTGACATAGTATATAAACTAAACAGCAAAAGAATAAGAGTAGGTGAAAAAGGGCGTGATGACTGGTATAAAAGAGTTTTTGCTTTTATGTTTCTTAAAACAGTGTCTCATGTTCCACCCCCTCCTCACACATTGCACTGTCTTAGCTCAGAAGACGCGTCAAATAAATGCCCGGCGCAGGTATGATAGATTTGTGGCATTTTGCTAGAGATTTCAGATGATTTTGTCTAAATTACGGCATATTTTGTCTTGTTTGAAATTTTAGACACTTCATTAATAAATTTGTCATATTTCAAAACTTTTTTTTTTAATAAAGGACCTGTCAGAGTTAAAATGTAGCCAGTTTTTGCTTTTATTTTTATTTCCAATGCTTCCCTGAGAATTCTGTTTTTTTGTTTTATTTAAATCCGCCATACGGTTCTAGTGTTATGAGCTTTTACTGACTGTCCATTTTTTTCACAAAGGGGCGGGGCTCATAGGGTAATAATAAAGAGCAGCCTAAGGACACGCCCCCGAGGATCCTATGATCCACGACCCTTTGATAAGGACCATAAAAATTAGCACTACATATAAAAAAAGACCATGTCTCCAAAACAGTAAGATAGATTTAAAAAAACAAACAACAAAGCACTTAATACTCAGGGGAGCCCCAGAATAAAAATAAGAGTAAAGCTAACCACTGTTGATCTGGTGACAGGTCTTCTTTAACTTTTCCCCGCTTTCTAAACATTTTTCAAAATGGTCTAATGAGTTGCAAAAATGTATCTACAACACACTCATGAGCACTTGCCTCAAGTGTTTTCAATGGGGAGAGAGAAGAAAGCCAATGATGGCCATAGATCACTATATGCTAACTGCTGATCTCTTCCTCTTAGATGATCTGTGAGAGCGATTTGGAGGGTCTGTACACACCAGATTGTCAGCTGGTCTCACTATGATCGGCAGGTTCAAGCAACTTTATTGGTGTAGAAGATGTGCTTGCCCTGTACCGGTTATGTCATGTATTTTGTGTGTTATATTAAGCACTGATTGCATATGTTAACATGTTGTGCTGCTAGATTGGTGCAGGTTCCAGATACAGTAGACTGGGACCTTCAGCAAAGGTGGTTGGGCTGATATAAAGGAAACATGGAAAAGGTGAAGTGACAGTTGCAACCAAGAGGACGGTTAGGAGGTCTTGAGAGATGCCAGTGAAGAATAGTGTTCAAGTGTGAGAAGATGTGGCCTCAGTCCTAGGTCCAGTCAGGGAACCCTGAGGTAACCTTGAGCAGCCCAGAGCCTACAGCTCACCCTGGTGGGCTTAGAGAGTCATATGGCTAGAGAGCTGTCAGGGCCCAGAAGTGGACGAAGGTGTGAGGAAGAGGGGGAATGGAGACACACCTGGCAGTTTAAGGACGAGTTCCAAGATAGCAATAGACAGGCTGTGAAAGCATACCCCAGAAAAATAAATCAGAACCGTTAGGAATGAGACCATATCTGTCATAGTGAAGTGAAGAATAAACTAAACAAGTTTGGTTGCCAAGTGAACTCTGGTGTTGCGTGTGTTACTATTTCTTCTATGATGATGACCGGCAGTGTTGTGGTGGACATCAGCCTGAAGAAACAGTAAATGCCATGCACCCCGCCCAAAGTCACACCTGTACACAGAGTGGTTGGGCTCTCATAGGGGCAGAATAAAAGAGCTAGGGTTAAAGGGGAAGTGACAGATTCAGGAAAGAGGACGGTTGGGAGGTCTCATGAGGAGCCATTGTAAAATAGAGTTCAAGTGTGAGAAGACATGGCCTCGGTGCTAGGTCCAGTCAGGGAACTCCGAGGTAACCTCGAGAGGTCCGGAGCCTACGGCACACCCTGGCGGGCTTAGACAATCATCTGTATAGAGAGCCACCAGGGCCCAGAATCGGACAAAGGTGAACGGAGTCAGGGGGAAGGACGCACAGAGGATGAGATCGAACATAGTGGAAGGGGAAAGATACCCCACATTGAGAGGAAGGAAGCAAAGGATGCCCATGTCTGTCATAATGGTGTGAAGAATAAAGTGAACTCTCCGGGTGAGTACTGGTGTCGCGTGTGTTACTAAGAGTGTATGATGATACCAATAGGGTGATGAACACCAACCTGAAGAAAGCAGTAAGTGTTGTCCCACCCGAGGTTCCATCCACACACAGTGGCTCCTTTGCCAAGGAGGGCAGCACCCGAGCAAACCGGGGTTGGCACCTTCCTTCATAGCGGCCTTTAGGGTAGGTTCCACCTAGACATATCCCTGCAGATCCACAGCAATTTCCAGATTTTTCTTCTGCAGCATGTAAAGGAGATTTAGGGTACTTTCACACTTCCGTTTTTTTGGCACAATCCGCTGTCTTGGGAATCAGCGGAATCCGTTAACGGATTCCGCTGTTTCCCATAGACTTGCATTGATGACGGATTGTGCCAAAAGTACCTGCGTTGCTTCCGTTGGCCGACGCTCCGTTGCTTCCGCCGAGTGGAAGCAACGCTGAATGTAACGTTATTTGCTTGTGTCAAAATGACGCCGACCAGCGGATTCCGTTGCTTCCGTTAAAGTTTATAATGGCTCCCTATGGTAGCGGATTCCGTTGCAAAGTGCTTTACAACGGAATCCGCTGCTGGATTCCGCTAATTTCTACTGAGCATGCCCAGAATGAAAAAAATGAAAAAAAAATAACAGAGGCGACGCATTCCGTTAGACGGACGCCTAACGGATGCCAAACGGATGCAACGGGTCCGTTATTTCACAGGAATCAGCTAACGTATTCCTGTGAAATAACGGATCCGTTGCATCCGTTGACACCACAAAAATAATGGATGCGTCAAAACGACGCAGCAACGGACCCAGCAGATTTCGCCCAACGCAAGTGTGACACTAGCCTTAGAAAAATTTATCAGATTCATCTACTTTCCAGTAACTGTGACATTGTGTGGATTTTTCGCTCACAAATCTGGACTTAAAGCTCCGTGTTAACATAACTATAACATGCATATAAAATGAGGTCTTCAAAACCAGACGGCTGTTTTGTACAAGGGGGAGTGGTTTTTAATCTTGTCTCACCCCTTATATGTACTCATGGTACAAGATAAACCGGTATAAGATCTGTAAGGTGTGGTCATCACATTTACTACGCGTTTCGCGCAGTTGATGAACTCTCCAGTTTAATTGTTACTGTTGATTTTTAGCCAAACGTATCATGGCACTAAGCCCTCGCCTGCAGTCGGCACAGAATAAGGTGCTCAGATTGCTGCTGGAGCCGTGCCAGTCTATCTGTGACAAGTGAACAAATGAGCCGCCTTTGTTGAGTAAATTGCATCATGTAATTACTGACAGAAGAGAGTGACATTTGATTATGAGCATTAGACAACACGCATTGCTCGGAGCGTACATTACACAATCCACGGGGGGACGAGGGGCTCGTAATACCCCGGAGTATTAGATCACAGCCACGTCTGGAGCCCTGACAACTTTCATAGCAGAGTACAATGCACCATACACACATTTACTGCTACAGTATAAAATCTACCCTGTGAATAATACCTGCCATGCTTCAGAACAATACTGACATTTTTATGCATTGTGCTATTGGGGTTGACTTTCCCAACCCACAAGGTTCTGGATACGTTACTATATGGATACAGTGGTTCATAGAGTGATTTCATCATGTTAAGGTCTGTGCACACAGGAAGATCTGCAGCTGCAAAAAACTGCAATCAAATCCATGCTGAGCAGATCTAATGAGATTCCAATTTGCCAAATTCGCCCGATTTTACTGGGAAATTTGATTAGAAGCCAATTTATTCTCCATGAATGGGAAATCCCTTACTGAAGAGACCCAAGAGAATAATAAACATAATATATAGGGGGGAAAAAAAGCAAATACCGTGTTTCTCCGAATATAAGACACGCTAGGGCTTATTTTCAGGGGATGTCTTATATTTTATTATAATTATTTTCAATGAAGAGCAATCCGCATTTATTCTTGAACAAAAAAGATCTACATTTTTTTCAACATTTTTTTTTTTTCGTATTAACTTTGTTTAATGGTCTCAAATTTTGGTGACAGATTTTGGTCAAGTTGTTTCCACTTAAAAATTACTGTTTCAACATTTTGTGTTCTTCCTATTACTGGCACAGATGCACATTTTCTTATCTGATCTGCTATTCTCATGGTCCAGTCCTATAGTGGTGGGTACAGACCATATTTACATAGGATTAAATCACCTGCTTAAATTTATTATTCTCTATATACTGCTAAGTTCAGCCCCAAAAGAAAGCAGACACACTTCTAAGGATGCCAAATTACTCACTGCCCCAGCCGGGTCCCATTCTACCCTGTACTGCATGGCCTCCCACGTGCTCTGCTGCCTCCTTCCCCTCCTGGGCCCTGTACATGGTTCACAGGGTTTCCGGGAGTGTAGCTAAGAAGCCCACGCGAACACCGTCCTTCCTCTTAAAGGTCTGGAGCGCCATTTCTCAGAAATGCATCTCAGCCCATGATTGAGAGGCACTGTGTATGTAAGGCACTCTCCCATTAGGGGAGGTGCCTGCACAACACCTTCAGCTAGTCAGTGTCCTGTCTGTCTAGCTAGTTGTCAGGTCCCGTTATCCCTGTGTCCGTCACCTGTATTTGAGTCTGCCTTCCCATACCTACCTGTCCCTGCCATGCCCACGATATCTAACCATATCCGCCTGCCTATCTGTTCTGGTCATCCCACCTTTACCTTTACCTTTACTTTACCTGCTTAAATATGTGTCTGTACCCGAGTCCGTCTCCTGTCCGGGGAGTGTCAGCTGCCACAGTCCCGGTCACTGCCCTGGGAGTGGTACCTGGCGTTTGCCTCGCAGTAGGTGCTTTGTTAAGCCCGTTCCACTAAAGGGTAAGCCAGGATCCCTCCTGTGGTCCAGTGGGTCCACTAATCCTACTCGCGGCCCCAACACTGGCCGCAAGCGTTACAATTGCTGGTATTGAAAGGAAATTTCAAGTCGCAGAGAGATAGGAGACTATCGGAGTACAAACGTATGATGACCTTTGACACATTCAGAGCAGAAATGAATGTGTCTCATGGATTCATGTCTTTTTACATCAATTAAGAGATGTGCTCCTCAGACCATCCGGGGGCATCACAGCCCTAGACCAGACCTCAATCAGAGGTCAATAAAACATTCACACTGAACTGAAGCAATATTTATGGCCTCAACAGTTTGTCCTCTTGCCATAGTGATAGTTATGCTTCACATAACTTTTTTTTATTTACTGCCCCATTCTATGTTTTGTTGTGTATGAATATGTGACTCTTCAGATTTTGTGTTATACTGAGCCTGATGAAGAGACCTGAGTAGTCTCGAAAGCTTGCAATTATTACCATCTTTTCAGTTAGCCATTAATAGGTATCAACCACTGAGGACTTCAGTTCTTTTAAACAATTTTTTATCTCTATTGGCTAACACAGTACAAAGATATATTTTACCATCATCACTAATAGACGTTATCCCCCACAATCTAGGGACTTCGATGCTTGAGTTTCCCATTGGCTTCCATTATACTTGTCACTTGAGTTGAGCCCCTCCGAGTGTCCAACCTGCTCAATTCGAGTACTAAGAACTTGATTATTTTTCTGCTCACTCATCACTAATAGACATTATCCTTCACAATCTACAAAAATCTCATACTCAGCCCTCTTGTTAGGGGCTTCCAGATAAATGCTTGCGTTTCCCATTGACTTCCATTCTACTGGTTACTTGAGACCATTCGAGAGTCCAAACTGCTCGATTTGTGTACTTGATTATTTTACTGCTCACTCATTTATTAGTGATCAAAAAATGCTCAAGTTTTCCCTTGACTTCCATTATACTTGACACTCCAGTTGAGCCCGTCCAAGTGTCCAACCTGCTTGATTCGAGTATCGAGCACTTGAGCATTTTACTGCTCACTCATCACTAATAGACATTATCCCTCACAACCTACAAAAATCTCATCCTCGGCTTTATTGTTAGGGGCTTCCAGAAAAATGCTCGAGTTTCCCATTACCATTATGTTTGATACTCGAGTTGAGCCCATTCGAGCATCCGACCTGCTCAATTCGAGTACCGAGCACTTAAGCATTTTAGTGCTCACTCATCACTATTAAGCCCACTTTACACGTTGCAATTAGTTGTACAATCGCATTTGCGATGTGACACGCCCAGGTTGCATACTGGATCTTATGAGATCACACGTAGGTCATTCATTTGCTGTCACACGTGCGTTAGTAGTCTATGTTAAATTGATCAATTTTGTGTGTGATCCTTTAGATCATGTGTTCTGTGACGTATGCATTGGGCACCTTTTTTTTTTTTTATTTATTGACTTGCCAAGCGTGTGTAATGTGTAGAGATGCGTTTTTACTATGTCATCTGCCATTCAGCTCTGCTACATGGCCACTAACAGCAGACACAGACAGCCGTGTAGCAGAGCTGAATGGCAGATGACAGCAGACACAGACAGAGCCGCACTGTCAGAATGAACTCGGGTGAACTTCACCCGACTTCATTGTCATGCTGCGGCTCTGTCTGTGTCGCGCCCTGATTAGCGGTCACCAGTGAAGGACTCACCGGTGACCGCTAAACTCCTGAGTAACTGAATTGAGCAGCCCTCTCTCATATACTCACCGATCCCCGATCCCCGGCGCTGCACGGCGTTCACACTGCTCCGGCGGCTTTTACTATTTTGAAAAAGACGGTCGCCCATTAAACAATCTCGTATTCCCTGCTTTACCCGCCCACCGGCGCCTATGATTGGTTACAGTGAGACACGCCCCACTCTGAGTGACAGGTGTTACACTGCACCCAATCACGGCAGCCGGTGGGCGTGTCTATACTGTGTAGTGAAATAAATAATTAAATAATTTAAAAAAACGGCGTGCGGTCCCCCCAATTTTAAAACCAGCCAGATAAAGCCATATGGCTGAAGGCTGGTATTCTCAGGATGGGGAGCTCCACGTTATGGGGAGCCCCCCAGCCTAACAATATCAGCCAACAGCCGCCCAGAATTGCCGCATACATTAGATGCGACAGTTCTGGGACTGTACCCGGCTCTTCCCGATTTGCCCTGGTGCGTTGGCAAATCGGGGTAATAAGGAGTTATTGGCAGCCCATAGCTGCCACTAAATCCTAGATTAATCATGTCAGGCGTCTATGAGACACCTTCCATGATTAACCTGTAAATTACAGTAAATAAACACACACACCCGAAAAAATCCTTTATTAGAAATAAAAAACACAAACATATACCCTGGTTAACCACTTTAATCAGCCCAAAAAAGCCCTCCATGTCCGGCGTAATCCAGGATGGTCCAGCGTGGCATCCAGCTCTGCTGCATGGAGGTGACCGGAGCTGCAGCAGACACAGCCGCTCCGGTCACCTCCACGCAGCTAATGAAGACAGCCGCGCGATCAGCTGCTGTCACTGAGGTTACCCGCTGTCACTGGATCCAGCGGTGGATGCAGCGGTGGCCGCGGGTAACCTCAGTGACTGCTCAGCTGATCGCGCTACTCACCGCCGCTCCTATCACCTCCACGCAGCAACTGAGGTGAGTAGCGCGATCAGCTGAGCTGTCACTGAGGTTACCCGCGGCCACCGCTGGATCCAGTGACAGCGGGTAACCTCAGTGACAGCTCAGCTGATTGCGCGGCTGTCTTCATTAGCTGTGTGGAGGTGACAGGAGCGGCGGTGTATTCTGCAGCTCCGGTCACCTCCATGCAGCAGCGCTGGAAGCGACGCTGGAGCATCCTGGATTCCGCCGGACATGGAGGGCTTTTTCGGGCTTATTAAAGTGGTGAACCAGGGTATATGTTTGTGTTTTTTATTTCTAATAAAGGATTTTTTGGGTGTGTGTGTTTATTTACTGTAATTTACAGATTAATCATGGAGGGTGTCTCATAGACGCCTGACATGATTAATCTAGGACTTATTGGCAGCTATGGGCTGCCAATAACTCCTTATTACCCCGATTTGCCAACGCACCAGGGCAAATCGGGAAGAGCCGGGTACAGTCCCAGAACTGTCGCATCTAATGTATGCGGCAATTCTGGGCGGCTGTTGGCTGATATTGTTAGGCTGGGGGGCTCCCCATAACGTGGAGCTCCCCATCCTGAGAATACCAGCCTTCAGCCGTATGGCTTTATCTGGCTGGTTTTAAAATTGGGGGGGACCGCACGCCGTTTTTTTAAATTATTTAATTATTTATTTCACTGCACAGTATAGACACGCCCACCGGCTGCTGTGATTGGGTGCAGTGAGACACCTGTCACTCAGCGTGGGGCGTGTCTCACTGTAACCAATCATAGGCGCCGGTGGGCGGGGATAGCAGGGAATACGAGATTGTTTAATGGGCGGCCGGCTTTTTCAAAATAGTAAAAGCCGCCGGAGCAGTGTGAACGCCGTGCAGCGCCGGGGATCGGGGATCGGTGAGTATATGAGAGAGGGGGATAGACTGACATGGACAGAGAGAGAGGGACAGAGATAGTGACCGACTGACAGAGATTAGTGAATGACAGACATTGTGAGGCGCTTCAGAACGCAGCTTTTCAGCTGCGCTTTGAAGCGGACCTTTTTTAAGCTGCGGTGCAGAGCGCACACCTGCGCAAATAGCATCAGACACCAAAATCGTATGAGGGATGTCACACGTTACAATTGAGTAGGTTCGTGCAACAAAACGCTCAATTCTAGACAAAGATACGATGTGTTTGCGATCAACGGTTTTGCGTGCAATCCTGATCGCACGTAGCTGTCACACGCAGATACCTCACAAACGATGCCGGATGTGCGTCACTTACAACTTGACCCCAACGACGGATTGTGAGATATATTGAAGCGTGTGTAGCGGGCTTTAGACATTATCGCTCACAATCTAAAAAAATCTCATCCCCAACCCTCCTGTTAGGGGCTTTCAGAAAAATGCTTGAGTTTCCCATTGACTTGCATTATACTCGATACTCCAGTTGACCCCATCCGAGCGTTCAACCTTTACGATTCAAGTACCAAGCAATTGAGCATTTTACTGCTCACTCATCACTAATATACATTATCCTTGACAACCTACAAAAATCTCGTCCTCTGCTTTCCCATTAGGGGCTTCCAAAAAACGCTCGAGTCTTCCCTTGACTTCCATTATACTCGATACTCCAGTTGAGCCTGTCTGAGCATCCAACCTGCTCGATTCGAGTACTGACCACTTGAGTATTTTAGTGCTCACTCATCACTAATAGACATTATCCCTCACAACCTACAAAAATCTCATCCCTGGCCCTCCTGTTAGGGGCTTCCAAAAAAAATGCTCGAGTTGTTCCCTGAATTCCATTATACTCGATACTGCTCACTCATTACGAATAGAAATTATCCATCACAGCCTACAAAAATCTCATCCCCGACCCTCCTGAGTTTCCCATTGACTTCAATTATAGTCGATACTCCAGTTGAGCCTGTCCGAGCGTCCAACCTGCTCGATTTGAGTACCAAACATTCACGTATTTTGGTGCTCACTCATCACTAATGTCTATAAAGCGGGCACAATATAGTGGCGTGATATAAACGAAAAATAACAGTAATAATCTCCCCTTGGGACCAAGTGATGATCTCCATCATTCCGATACATTATATCAGCGGGATTGTTGGCATTACGATCAGGATTTCCTATGAAACATATTTAAACTACAGAAATAATGTTGTTTAGATAGAATTTAATGCATTCGAGTCTCGGGAGGGATCAGAGTTGGATCACGAGCGCTTTATGTAACATTTCATGTAAGTAACGCTACAGTCTAATCTCTTAGATCCACATTTTATCATTTGAATTTTTTGCTTAAATGAATGATATTTATCCTTTCTGTAATTAACCCTTCCTTCCAGTGAAAACGTTGGCTTCTGTTTCCCAAGCCACTAAACGTATAATAGTCTGATAAATATTTAAGCAGTAATCAAGAGGATAATGCACTGTAATCCATTAGTGTTTGTGTTCTCTCGCCGGAGAAAATACATGGTGCTAAAATGGATGTAGTAAGTGATAAAATCCCAGACTGAACAGAAGGCTTGCTGACCACTATGGGGATTTAGCTCTAAAACCCACCGCAGGTTCACTAATCCCGTGGCAGGTAATACTTTTGTCGGTACGCCACAAAATGGCCAAAAAAACAAACAAACAAAAAAAAAACAAAGCAAGCCAGCAATCCATGATTGCATTTAAATCATGTAATGCTGCGTCGCCTCCATTTCCTTCCCATTGCAGAGGGTCATTCTCGCCGTAGACAAGCCTCTTTGCTTCCAGTTCTCACTTAACATTATTGGGATATTTCCAAATGATCATCTGTTGTTATTTGTTTTTGACTTACAGCCGGCGAGAAGCACCGAGCGTACCGTGACTGGCGATTTCGCTGTGTCGGATTTTGTCAGCAGGTTGCCAATATCATTTTATGCTCCACGGGCCGGTCTGAATATTTAAATCAAAACACCCTTAGCTCAATAGGAACAAGAAGGGAAAAGCGATGTGCCGGCGGAGGAGCGCAGCGGGAGTAAAGGGGGGCGACTTGAATTTATCTCCTCGTCCTAATGAGATCGGTGTGCTCATGCAAGTCCCGATTACTTTATTTTGGGGCCAACTGGATAATTCTATATTTAGCTGATTTAGAAATGGGGAAAATGTGGGAATGTGACCCTTTTAAACCTCGGTTTAGTTGGCTTAGGCTTGGTTGGGTCATTGCGTTGGGGAGTGTAATAATTTTTATTGCTATATAAGTCGCATGGGTCCATTTAAGATCGATTTAAATACAGGTTTAGTTTAAAGACTTTTTACCGTCCTAAATGACAAACTCAACGTGTGCAAGATGAAGCCAAGATTCATTAGGAAGTCACCTACTGAGTAATACTCAAACAGTGAGAGCGGCGAAAGGGAGGAGGCGACTGGTAAACGCCAGTTAGTGGTTGGGCTGACAAACTAAAATTATTACCTTTTCTACATCTGTCCTAAATCAATTACACTCCGCACACTGCATCTTAGTGCATCTTAGTGCATCTTTTTTTATCCTGTAGTCACAGAAACGCAGCTTATAATCCAAAAAACACATGAAAGAATACATGCGTTTTGCCGCGTTTTTTTAATGCATTTTTTTATGCGTTTTTTAAAGGGGAAACAAAATATGATAGGATAGGATAATTGATAGATAACTAGAATAGATGATAGATAGAAAGAACATATAGAATAGATAGAAAGAAATAACAGAATAACTTGGTATTTAAATAATTTATTTAAGAAAAAACAAAATGACGTTGGGTCTGTGGCGCCCCTGAGGCTCTGGTCGCCACAGGGTACTGCACCTCAGTTAAGGTGTGGTGTCCATCTCAGGTAAGGGGTGTTAATCATTGGTGTTTCTACATTTCACCTTACATACAGTCAGGTGCTTCCCACTGGGGAGCTGTCTTGGGGCAGATGGGGGGTGGCCATAAGGAGACATGGGACTTTCCAGTCGCTATAGGAGCCGCCAGGGGGTGGGCACCATTGGAGGTAGAGGTAAGTGCAACACACTCATAGACACAGACGAGTCGGGACCATAGTTCTTACAAGACACCTTTGGAAATCTTTGATCTTCACAGGGCCCGGGGCTTTGAGCGGGAGCTCAGCTAGGGTTCCTAACTTACACGGGGGACACCCCAAGGAAAATACAATCTCTCTCTTTCTCCTCAAACACCGGTGGTAGCCTCTCACTTGCTTGAGATTGACCAGAGCCCACGACGGCTGAGACCAGCACATGGGTGCAGCTTTAAATCAGTGGGTAAAAGAACCTGGAACCGCAGTTCTTGACTCAGACTCTGATTAGCAACGCCGTTGCCCCACGCTCCGGCGCTTCCAAGGGACTGCCAACCTTCTTCATCCAGCTGGGGTCTGCTCCGTCTGTGGGGAGCGACACCATCCTGGCTGCCATAACACCTACCCCAGTGAGGGATTCTGCAGCGGCGGCTACTCCCTGGCCGCTTACCACAGGTGGCGTCATGACAAACCTTCCCAATCACCCCACTTTCCCCTTCATTAGCTGTACGCCTCGGAGCAACAGAACCGGGCAACGCCACCCGTGACATCACCTGACCCGACCCTCAATGGCCTGGCAATGAGTAAGTTAACCACCTGCCCTGTGAGGCGCTACATTTAGCATCATAAATAGGATACCATGCCCGCGGCCGTGGGTACTGTGAGCCTTACAGAACTGTATCTTTGTAAAAGGACAGTAGCCATTATCGGCAAAGTGTGGGAAAAGAGGAGGCGTAGCTTTGTGGGCGGATTCTTAGGGTCAGCGATGTTCTTTATGGTCCCCTCACTGTGCAGGTGTTAATGTTTCAGCAATAGTTCAAACAACAAACAAAACAAACAAACTGGTAGCATAGCGGGTAACACCTACCAGGGTGCTGAATAGGGGCTGTCTATATGAGTCTACGTGCACTGGTCCCATGCACCAGCACGCCTGGAGGCTCTGCTGGCACATTGCGTGGCATCTGAGACCAACCTCATGCCAGGCCGGGAACAGGACAACAGCAGGCCTGTACGCAGGCTCCTCTGGCTTGGGCACCCAGATGTCGGATACCGTGTACCTTGTCAGCATAACACGGAGGAACTCGCCCCCTGCACGCAGTATCCACTCTGACTTTGGCATCAGGCTGGTCCCATGCCTTGCAGCGACTGGGCGTAGTACCTGGGGACAGTCGTCAGCACTGGCGACGGCCTCCTCCTCGGCTCCCGATGATGTCAGCTCCTGGGCTGCCATCAATGGATCAGAAAGTGCTTGCTCCTTCTCCAGCGGAGAAGGTGATGCAACCGCTTCTGGTCTGGCAGGGGAAGCTGGTGCCACTTTGCCCTTCTTCAGCGGAGAAGGTGATGCGACGGCTTCTGGTCTCTCTCTGGCTCTGGCGGTGACACAGCCTGATCGAGGACGGATCCCGGTGTCTGGGTTGGTACAGCCTGGTCAAGTGGTGCTCCACTCTCTTTAGCTCGCATGGCTGCCACAACCTCCATAATCTCTGCCTTCCACTCCTCAACTCGCTGCAGGTGTTCCGCTCGCAGAGTCCAGCACAGCCACTGGACCTCTGCCTCTAGTGTTTCCGCGGTCTAGGTCCCTGGTTGACCTGGTGCACTGGCACGATCCCCTGGAGCAGACATGTTGCTGGATACAGTCCTGGAGGCATGCTGGTGCAGGGCTTCCGGGCTCCCTGCTTCCGGTTTCGTTTCACATTCCGGATACTCCCAGGGGGCAGGGTTTTCTTTTCGCGCCTTTTGGTCTGCTGTGGCACAGTTATTTTTCACAGCAAAATGGCAGCGTTTTTTCAAGGAATAAAGTACAGTCCATAAAACACAGTCTCTAAGGCACACGTCACCCGGTTTGACCGGGTCCAGTTCAATCTTGTTTGTGACGCCAGGAAAAAGGGTTGTAGCACCCAGGAATATGGGGTACTTGGTTCCGGGCAGTGCGTGTCTTGGCAATGTCATTGGGGTGGCCGTTGCCCGGTTCCGTGCCCTGGGCCCTTTTTATAATGGGGGTGTATTTACAGGGGATTAGAGTAATGTTCATACGTGACGCCACTTGCGGTGTTGCGGCTATAGATTTGGAGTCGCGGCTGGAGAATGTCACTACTGGGGATGGTTTTAATTGCAGCCTGGATGGTAGGCCCTCCGCAAGCAGGGCCAGGCCCCGAGGATGGGTAATGTGACGAGCGTCTGAAGAAGGTAGTCCACAAAGAAGGTTTAGTGCAACTGGTTTTTACTCACTGCTGGTTGATGGTAACAGGTTACCCGAGGCCGGTTGGTTTCACCTCCAGGTCCTTTTCGTCCCAGTGCCAGTTTAGTACTCTGATACCTTCTTCCCCTGCACCTGTCTCTGGTAAATGGGTCCCCGTGGCGTAGAGCAACTGTGGGTCCCCGACCGGTGGTTTGTCCACTTCTGTCCACCTTTCAGTAGCGTCAACCCTGTGATGTTGGAGTCTCTGGTCCAGTCCCCGGTTCTCACTTTGCTACTGAGTCTTCGGATTCTTAGGGTCAGCGAGGTTCTTGATGGTCCCCTCGCTGTGCAGGTGTTAACAGGTCGGATTGGAGCTAGTTCCTGTCCTAGGGTCCTGTACCCCGTTGGTGCGTAGTACTCCACCGTACTCCACCGGCAACTACTCTCCTGGGTACCAGGTTACTGTTAACCTGAGTCAGCACGTCTCTACACTTCCACCTTTACTCCTCCACACTCTAGTCTTGTCTGACACTGACAACTCTCCACAGTCTGCCCCTCCCACCTGGTCTACTAGTGGACTGGACTGGCTCCACCTCTAGGCGGCCATCTATTGGTCCGACCCTAGCTTTGCACCATTGTATGGTGGATTGTTGGGGAAAACTGGGGTTCTGTGGTGTTAATGGCACTGGTCTCCCGGGGCCCTAGGGGGTAGGCCTTGCATCCTTGTGGGGATGCAGAACCTTGTAGCACCCTGATGACTTCAGGGGCGCTACATGTACGTCTAGCACACACCCCATTACTAATTCCATTATTTGAATATATCTAAATAGTTTACCTAAAAGGAACCCGTCATGTAAAAAAACACTACTAGCCTGCCGATAGAGGGTCACAACTTCATGTCAATAGTATTCTGAAACCATGCATCGGCTGCACAGAGAGCCCTGCTGCCAGGAGGAAATTAACTTTATTCCTCCCAGCAGCCTCCAGCTTTCAGTTATAAAGATGGGGCTTCAATCACCACTCAAAGCATAGTGATATGTAACCACAACCCCAGCACTGACTGACAGCCGGCTCAACACTGTTGCACTGTTAAGCAAGTGGAGCAAAACATAAAGGCTTTTGGCTAGAATCAAGTGTAGTATCATTGAAAAAATTGGATATGGCCGTGGCCATCCTAGTAGATTGGTATAGTGTGCACACTGGGTATGGTGCACTGGGCAGTACATCAGGTGGCTTATACAGTATATTTATCCAGTGGAGACCCTGGCCCCCCACATGCTGAAAGGCATTAGGTTGGGTAAGTTTGAAGGCCCAATGTGCACAGTGCCTCAGGGGTGGTGGCCCTGGTGTACCTAAACACAATGGGTGTGGGAAACACGCACATTATAACAGCACTTCTCTTTCCCACTTAATCCAAGTCTTTTGGCAAGGATGGGGAATCTCCTGGTAGGAAGTCTGGGTAGTTTTATATTGTAAGTATGTACCACTAGTTATTAAAATGTTTTTACTGTGTCACGTTTTGCACGTGTCCTCTGTCAAAGACTTCTTGGGATACGGTTCCCTTAAGGGTTCCCACCTAAATGGTCTAGGGAAGGAGTTTGAGGCCATCAGGTTTCATTTGCCCATGCAAATCTGCTGGTTCTACTCCTTTGGGAAAGGAGCAAGTCTAGATTAGCTACTGGTTTCACTTGGGTGGTAGCTCAGATGGATGCCAGGAGTACAATTTGGTCTTTCTTTAGCTTTGGCAAAAGGGAGCCACTAGTCCAGTCACTTCCTGTTACCTTCTGTCTGAGAGTGATAGGAAATGGTTTGTTGAGGGGTCTTGGGCTGTGATAGACCTCATCCCTTGTACACTGTTTATTTAGCTTGTGCCCTCAAATTTTTCACTTGGGGGAAGATCTCAAGCCTTTAAAGGGAACCTGTCACCAATTTTTTCACTATTAAACTAAAAGTATCACCTTCTGCAGCTCCTGGGCTGCATTCTATGAAGGTGCACCTTGTTCCCTGACCCTAACTCCCCTTGCAGACCCCAAAAATACCTTTATAAAACCTGACTGCCACATATGCTAATTACCTGTGTGGCTCAGATGGGCGGGCTCTTTTTCGGCTCCTGTCCCCCCTCCTGCTGTTGTTTGCTGTCGTCCTTTCTTGATTGACATGGATGATGCCTCCGTCATCATCCAAATTGCTCTTTCAAATCTTGCACCTGTGCAGTCATGTCCGCTCGCGCAGGCGCAGTTCGCTCTGCCATATCGCGGGCAGAGCAGAAAACATATCTTCCCTCGAGCGCGCCGGTGAGCTAAATGTGCACGCACGAGGATTAGGTCAAGTACGAGAATGACGCAGTGATGCCATGCACAGCGCCAACCATAATCTTGCGCCTGCGCAAATAGCTCACTGGCATGCACGAGGGCAGCTATATTTTCTGCTCTGCCCGCGATATGGCAGAGCGAACTGTGCCTGCACGAGCGGACACGACTGCACAGGCACGAGATTTGAAAGAGCAACGTGGATGATAACGGAGGCGTCATCACGTCAATCAAGAAAGGAGGACAGCGAACAGCGGCAGGAGGGGGGACAGGAGCCAAAAAAGAGGATGCCCATCTGAGCCACACATGTAATTAGCATACGTGGTGGTCAGCTTTTATAACGATATTTGTGGGGTCTACAAGTGGAGTCGGGGAACAAGGTACACCTTCATAGAATGCAGCCCAGGAGCTGCAGAAGGTGATACTTTTAGTTTAATAGTGAAAAAACTGGTGACAGGTTCCCTTTAATAAAAAAAATAAACTGTATAGACAATAAGGTGCAAATACTAAACTTGCTAAAAAGGAGCAAACGTCTACAGAAAACTGGAGAAACCCCAATGATGAATTGGGGCCAAATTCTCAATGTCCTTCTTGAATATTATGTTAGAATACACTACAGTTCAAAGGTTTGGGGTCACCCAGACAATTTTGTCTGGTGACAGGGCTGGCCACTCAATTGCAGATAGAATACCAGCTGCCTGCTTCTTCCCTAAATAGGTTATGCATAATTTGGAGGTGTGCTTTGGATCATTGTCCTGTTGTAAGATGAAATTGTCTCCAATCAAGCGCTGTCCACAGGGTATGGCATGGCATTGCAAAATGGAGTGATAGCCTTCCTTATTCAAAATCCCCTTTTACCTTGTAGAAATCTCCCACTTTACCAGCACCAAAGCAACCCCAGACCATCACATTACCTCCACCATGCTTGACAGATGGCGTCAGGCACTCTTCCAGCATTTTTTTCAGTAGTTCTGCGTCCACAAATGTTCTTCTGTGTGCTCAAACATCTCAAACTTCGATTTGTCTGTCCATAACACTTTTTTCCAATCTTCCTCTGTCCAATGTCTGTGTTCTTTTGCTCATATTAATCTTTTTATTTTATTAGCCAGTCTCAGATATACCATACGATATGATATACTTTATTGATCCCGTGTGAAATTATGGTATCACAGCAGCACAACTTAAATAATAACATGAATTACCTAATTGACAAGACAGTAGAGTTGACAGAAGAACATTATACATTAGATTAGGTCATACACAGTGAGTAAACTGAATAGTAGAAGAACTAAAGAAGTAAACATTCACCTTGATGATTTAACACTAATGTTATTGTTGTACAATCCCATAGCAGTTGACACAAATGATTTCCTATATTTTTCCTTCTTACACCTCAGCAGGATTAGCCGGTTACTGAAGGTCTCTTCTGTCTCATGAATAGCTCATATAATGGATGTGCTTTATTATTCATAATCGCCATGCACTTTTTCAGAGTTCTTCTCTCCACTACCTCCTCAAGAGTCCAGATTGCAACCAACAGCAGAGCTTGCCTTCTTGATAAGCTTATTCAGCTTATTAGCATCAGAGACCCGCACACTACTACCCCAGCATCAGAGACCCGCACACTACTACCCCAGCATCAGAGACCCGCACACTACTACCCCAGCATCAGAGACCCGCACACTACTACCCCAGCATCAGAGACCCGCACACTACTACCCCAGCATCAGAGACCCGCACACTACTACCCCCGCATCAGAGACCCGCACACTACTACCCCCGCATCAGAGACCCGCACACTACTACCCCAGCATCAGAGACCCACACACTACTACCCCAGCATCATAGACCCACACACTACTACCCCAGCATCAGAGACCCGCACACTACTACCCCAGCATATGAGTGCAAAACAGATGGCACTTGCCACTACACACTGGTAGAACATTTCTAACATTTTGCTGCACACATTAACAGACCTCAGTTTCCTTAGGAAATACAGTTTGCTCATCCCCTTCTTGTAGACCCTCTCTAAGTGGTATCTCCAGTCCAGTTTGCTATCCAGGTGGACCCCCAAATATTTGTAACTCTCCACCTGCTCCACCTCCTGACCAGCAATAGTGATCGGTACACATTCCATCTTTCTCCTGCTATAGTTGGCCACCAACTCCTTAATTTTCTTAACATTTAGTTGTAGATACTGTAGTTACCATGGCACCAATCCACAAAATTCAACACCACCCTTCTATATTCCTCATCACCCTGGTCCCCCCTAATACATCCAACTACCACGGAGTCATCCGAGAATTTTTGAAGGTGGCAAAAATCAGATTGATACCGAAAGTCTGATGTATACAGTGTGAATAGGAAGGGCGCTAGCACCGTTCCCTGAGGGGCACCTACACTGCTTAATAATCTGCTAGACACAACTGCTCCCATCTGTACAAACTGTGGCCAATCTGATAGGTAGTCAGTTATCCAATTTCTGATCCCCTCCTCCATCTTCATATCAGTCATCTTTTTGTGTAGTACGAGTGGCTGCAGGGTGTTAAATGCACTCGAGAAATCAAAGAACATCGCTCGCACAGTGGTTCCGTCATTCTCCAAAAATTAATGTACAATGAAGAAAAAACAAAAAAGCTAGCACTGAATGTGCACTACAGCACTGAAAATTCCAACTGTACTTATTATAAATTTGAGATTTTTGGCAAAAAATTGCAATTTCTTGAGCCACCCTGACACGTCACGGCAAATCTCATTTGGGGCAGTCCTAACACTAAAATATTTTTATAAAATGTGCCAAACGGCCTCACATATGAAATAGTAGAACTGCTCTTAGCAGCACTCACCTGCTCTATTTCAATCCCATACCCATGACTGAATCATGGCTGTGGGCGGGACAGGTCCAAGCAAATGCTGCATGAAGTAAATAGCCTGTGGACAGGGCCTGATGACTGAATGTGAACAGTCACCAAAAATTAATGTACAGTATAGTATGTAACAGAGAAAGAAACCCCCAATCTATGCCAGTAAGCAAACTGTAGGGGATCAATAAAAGCCCTCACCCTCGGACTCAAGTGAGCAAGCACTAATCTTTTCAAGGCCTTCATAGCATGAGATATGGCTTTTTCATTGCCACTCTGCCCTGAAGGCCAGCATCCCGAAGTCACCTCTTCACTGTAGACGTTGACACTGGTGTTTTGCGGGTATTATTTAATGAAGCTGCCAGTTGAAGACCTGTGAGATGTCAATTTCTCAAACTAGAGACTCTAATGTACTTGTCTTGTTGCTCAGTTGTGCAGCGCGGCCTCCCACTTCTCTTTCTACTCTGGTTAGAGCCTGTTCGTGCTCTCCACTGAAGGGTGTAGTACACACCGTTGTAGGAAATCTTCAGTTTCTTGGCAATTTCTCGCATGGAATATCCTTCATTTCTAAGAACAAGAATAGAATGTTGAGTTTCACATGAAAGTTCTCTTTTTCTGGCAATGTTTGAGAGTTTAATGGAACCAACAAATGTAATGCTTCAGATTCTCAACTAGCTCAAAGGAAGGTCAGTTTTATAGCTTCTCTAATCAGCAAAACTGTTTTCAGCTGTGCTAACATACTTGCACAAGGGTTTTAAAGGGATTTCTAAACATTCATTAGCCATCTAACACAGTTAGCAAACACAATGTACCATTAGAACACTGGAGTGGTGGTTGATGGATATGGGCCTCTATACACCTATGTAGATATTGCATTCAAAACCAGACGTTTGCAGCTAGAATAGTCATTTAGCACATTAACAATGTATAGAGTTTATTTCTGTTTAATTTAATGTTAGCTTCATTGAAAAAAAAAATGTGCTTTCCTTTAAAAAATAAGGAAATATCTAAGTGACCCTTAACTTTTGAACGGTAGTGTAAACACACAAAATTAATAACATTTAAATATACAAATAAAGTAAAAAAAAAATAAATAAATTGTGCACTACTTACAAAAATAGGGTTAAAATATTTATCAAAACAACCAAAATAATATGGAAAATCTATTTTCAGTCTTTATGCTAATGTAAAATATTTTTTTTTGTTATTTTTGCACAAGATTAAAAGCAAAAAGGAAACTATATTTTTAAGTTGGGAGAAAAAGGAGAATACAAAACATTATTTTTCAACCAAACATATAAAAAGAGCAACAAAAGCATCAAGCATTGCTATGAATTTTTGGAATATTTAGAACCAAATTTCTTTATTCATTAAGATATTAAATGCAATTCATCTTTACTAGAATTCCAAATTTTCAGAGAAATCTAGACAATCTACTAGTAAACTTTTTTTATTTCTCATTGTTATTATCATTCTTCTCTTTCTTCATAATTTCTTCCATACAAATAATCAATGGAGAAATATTGCTCCAAAGTTCACGATAACTTTTTAAAATTCCATATTGTGCAGCCGGCAGCAGAGTCGATGCCGTTTTATTCAACACATGCATAATATGGGGCTATTAAAGCGCATTTCTACTAATGTGCGCCGCTGATGAGCCGGCACAGGAAAAGGTCACCGTAAAACAAATGTACAGTATAATGGGGTAAAGATTTGCTTTCAATAAAAGTATCTGTGAAATCTGCAATTACATTTATCAGGTTTGTCTATGCAGAAAGCGGCTTCATCCATATTCTAGAAGTCCTTAGTGAAGATCTGCACTCAGGTATTATTTGTAAATGAATGCACCCGAATTGTTCATGAAAATAAGTGTGTAAGTATCTTGGTGACATTAATCTACGTAACCCTTGATAAAAGATTGGCAATATATCTCTATTACAGAACAACATTTTACAGTTTCTGATAAATCTCCTTAAAATCTTCAGTAAGTTTGTAATAATGTTCAATTATTTATCCTGAACTGATCCTAAAGCCTGCTTTACACGTTGCAATTTCGCATACGATATCGTATGCGATTTGCAACGCCCCCATCGTATGTGCAGCACGTTCAATTTGTTGAACGTGCCGCACATACGATTAACCCCCATCACACATACTTACCTTCCATACGACCTCGATGTGGGCGGCGAACGTCCACTTCCTGGAGTGGGAGGGACATTCGGCGTCACATCGACATCACGCAGCAGCCGGCCAATAGAAGCGGAGGGGCGGAGCTGAGCGGGACGTAAACATCCCGCCCACCTCCTTCCTTCCGCATTGTGGGCCGGGAGCCGCAGGAGGCAGGTGAGATCTATTCATCGTTCCCGGGGTGTCACACACTGCGATGTGCGCTACCCCGGGTACGATGAACAATCTGACGTTCAATTCGTCAGGAATGAACGACGTGCGTGTGATGAACGGTTTTTCGTTCAATCGCAATTGCATGTCGCTGTCACACGCTACAACATACCTTACGATGCCGGATGTGCGTCACTTACGACGTGACCCCGCCGACACATCGTAAGATATCTTGTAGCGTGTAAAGCGGGCTTAAGTTACATGCTATATTAAACTCCAGAGCTGCACTCACAATTCTGCTGGTGGATTCGCTGTGTACATACATATTACTTATCCTGTGCTGTACTGATCCTGAGTTACACCCTGTATTATACTTCAGAGCTGCACTCACTATTCTGCTGGTGCAGTCAGTTTTCGCTCTGGGGGAATGTAGCGCCCCTGAGAGCGGTCACTACAGGGTATTGTATTTTAGGTATTTTACAATGTCCGTCCATCCTGGGCAGGAAGAGGTTAAGGTCTGGTAAGTTTCGTTTTGCATCACCTAGCCTTGGAAACACAGACAGCAGGTGCCTCACACAGAGACAAAGGGAATTTCTGGTGACCATAGCAGTGGGCTGGAACATTCCTCAGGTGGGGGCATGTGCAGGAGTGAGTTACAGAACAGACAGTTTAGTTTCACTTTACCTCAGAATGGCTCGAGGGACCAGGCAGAGTGGACACACAGTGAGCAGCTCCCTTAGGGAGGCAGAGCAGAAGAACAACAAGGTCCCGACTGGTGCATACACCCTTCCCTCACCGGGCTGGTGGATGGCTGAGGGCCCCAAAGCTGAGAGAGCAGATCCAGGTGGGTACTGGATGCCGCCAGCTAGGAGGTTCCCGGTCCATTAGACCTGGAATGGGAGAGGACAGCCACACGAGAGCACAAAAGGAGGGAGCCCACAGAGTGCCCTACCAGACTTCGACCTCTGCCCTGCCTGGGATCGACTGGAGCTCATTACAGTAAGGACCAGCATCCTGGGTGTGACACAAAAGAACCAGTGAGTTAAAAATCTAAAACCTGCAACCCAGTGACTCTGACTCTGTTTGTCATCGCCTTGCGCTCCGGTGATTCCCAGTCCCCCCGTTCTCCCTCCCGAGGGCCACTCCGCCTATGGGGAGCGATATCATCCCGGCTGCACCCCAACATCTTCCCCGGCGAGGTAACCTGCAGCGGCAGCCTTATCCCTGGCTGCATACCACAGGTGGTGTAGTCGATATCATCCGCTCCACCCCTGGAGGAGGAAAAGTCAGAGGAAGGGTCCGCAGCGGAGGAGGCCGGGACCCCAGTCACCACTGTAACCGGTGCCAACTTCTCCAGGAACAATCCTTGCTAACCCCCTTTTATTGTGCACCATGGGGCCACGAAACCGGGCCAAGCAACGACCTCTGTAAACCATTGGCCCGGCGACGGGTATACCAGGTTAGGATTGAAGCTCCTATCTTGGGCTCCATGGGGTGTCACACAGTCACTGTGTACATACATTACACTACTTATCCTGTACTGACCCTGAGTTACATCCTGTATTATACTCCAGAGCTGCACTCACTATTCTACTGGTGCAGTCACTATGTACATACATTACATTACTTATCCTGTACTGACCCTGAGTTACATCCTATACTATACTCCAGAGCTGCACTCACTATTCTGCTGGTGCAGTCACTATGTACATACATTACATTACTTATCCTGCACTGATCCGGAGTTACATCCTGTATTATACTACAGAGCAGCACTCTCTATTCTGCTGCTACAGTCACTGTGTACATACATTACATTACTTATTCTATATTGATCCAGAGTTACAACCTATATTGAACTTATATATTAACTATATTAAACTATATACATTACATTACTTATCCTGTACTGACCCTGAGTTATATCCTATATTATACTCCAGAGCTGCACTCACTATTCTGCTGATGCAGTCACTGTGTACATACATTACATTACTAACCCTGAGTTACATCCTATATTATACTACAGAGCTGCACTCACTATTCTGCTGATGCAGTCACTGTGTACATACATTACATTACTTATCCTGTACTGATCCTGAGTTACACCCTATGTTATACTTCAGAGCTGCGCTCACTATTCTGCTGGTGCAGTCACTGTGTACATACATTACATTACTTATCCTGTACTGACCCTGAGTTATATCCTATATTATACTCCAGAGCTGCACTCACTATTCTGCTGATGCAGTCACTGTGTACATACATTACATTACTGACCCTGAGTTACATCCTATATTATATGTGTACATACATTACATTACTTATCCTGTTCTGATCCTGAGTTACATCCTGTATTATACTCCAGAGCTGCGCTCACTATTCTGCTGGTGCAGTCACTCTGTACATACATTACATTTCTTATCCTGTACTGATCCTGAGTTACATCCTGTATTATACTCCAGAGCTGCACTCACTATTCTGCTGGTGCAGTCACTAGGTACATACATTACATTACTAATCCTGCACTGATCCGGAGTTACATCCTGTATTATACTACAGAGCAGCACTCTCTATTCTGCTGCTACAGTCACTGTGTACATACATTACATTACTTATTCTATATTGATCCAGAGTTACACCCTATATTAAACTCTAGAGCTGCACTCACTATTCTGCTGGTGCAGTCACTGTGTGAATACATTACATTACTGATCCTGTACTGATCCAGAGTTGCATCTAGTATTATTCTCCAGAGCTGTACTCACAATTTTGCCAATCAGCACTGGAAAACAAAAATGTGTCAATAGACACAATCCGAATACAGTAGCTTAGCTGAGCTCTTATAAGCCAAAAGAACCAAAGTAAAGACAAAGGGGGTCATGTATTTTCAGAGACAATGTTCTTTGCACCATATTTATCAAAGCGTTTCATGATTTTTGATAACTTTGGAGCACCAATAAGAGATTTTCTCATGAACAAACTTAATTTTAAACTCCATTTTAATCAATAGATCTTGGAATGATAATAATTTCCACAATTGGATGTGTTTAAAACAAATGTTCCTGTGCTAAGATAATCTTATATATGTGATCCTGATATTTACTGTGTAGTGGCCGTGTCTGACCGTACAGGGACAGGAGAAAATGAACCATAACCTTTATTGTGCAATTTCTCCTGAGTTCGCCGATACCTCATATTGGTGGGAAGCTACTGTTTGGGTGCACGGTAGGGCTCGGAAGGGAAGAAGCACCATTTGACTTTTGGAACTCAAAATTTGTTGGCATCGTTAGTGGACGCCATGTGACATTTGGAGAGCCCCTGCTGTACCTAAGAAGTGGAAGATCCCCACAAATGACCCCATTTTGGAAACAAGACCCCTCAATGAATTTAGCTAGATGTGTGGTGAGCACTTTAAACCCCCAGGTGGTTCATAGAATTTTATAATGTTGAGAGGGAAAAATAAAAAAATCCCATTTTTCCCACAATAATGTTGTTTTAGCCCCAAATCTTCACAAAGATAACAAGAGAAAGTTCTCCATAAAAATTGTTGTGCAATTTCTCCTAAGTATATCAATACCCAAAATGTAGTGGAAAAACTACTGTTTGGGCGCATGGCAGGGCTCGGAAGGGAAGGAGCACCATTTGACTTTTGGAACGCAAAATTGGCTGAAATCGATAGTGGATGCCATGTTGTGTTTGTAGAGCCCTTGATGTGCCTAAACAGTGAAAACCCCCCACAAGAGAGCCCAATTTGGAAACTGGACCCCTCAGGAATTTATCTCGATGTGTGGTGAGCACCTTGAGGCCCCCGGTGCTTCACTAAATTTTATAATGTTGAGCTATGAAAATAAGTAATAACATTTTTCCTACAAAAATGTTGTTTTGGACCCAATTGTTTATTTTCACAGGGTTAACAGAAAAAAAAGGACCCAGTGTGACGACACAGACTTTTTAAATGTGTGTTGTGGGTTAAAATTTCTTACATTAGCCAGACATATTGTTCTTCTGTGTGCTAACTCATGTTTGCTAAACTATTGTTTCTACCAGACCCTCTGAGCGTCCATTGTAATGTAGTTGTGTATTGCTAATCTAATGTAAATTACCTTAGTAGCCATTGTCTAGTCTGTGACTTGCAGACTTCATGTAGATATCCTCAGTCTTTCTATCCACATCATTTAAATGAACATTATCCATGCAGCTTGAAATTCATCAAATAAGAGAAGCAACCTTGTACAACCAATCCGATAAGGGCACAGTATATCCATAGGGAAGGCGCGGGCTATAAAAAGGGGACTTCCTTAAGTCACCAGTTGTTGGATGTCGCATGATCCAGTCTAAGCTCTTAGGAGCTGGCTAGGGGATCAGGACCAAGATACCTTGTGGACTCGGTCTAGGGACTTTGGCTCCGACTAGAGGAATACTTGGCTACATGAGTTCAAACCAAAGACTACTTAAGGAGGAAACCCAGGTTGGGACAATCCAGTCACCTGGTACAGACTTTGCAGACCTCAGCCAGCTTCCTAAATCTGGCGTTATTCCAGTCTCGGTGGGTGCCCGCCAAAAGCGGGGTGCTGCTGGATTGGAGTAAATAGCCCTGGAACCTCTGAGGCATGGACATTCTAAATCCCTGTTGAGCCAGCGGAAGGGTGAGACTCTGTTGCCTGTTACATTTGTGTGTTTTGCTGGTTATGTGTTATGTGCCGTTAATATTTTGGGGATCCAATAAAGTCTTAATATTGTGATTCCCTCACCCTGTGTTGTCTGAGTAGTGTTCCGCCCACGGTTAAGGAGGTCGTGAGTTCAGCTGGCATGAGCCCTGAGCCACGCTGTCTTTCTAAAGGCGGCTGGGCCAGCGGACAAGAGCACCCACTGTGCCCCGTGTCTCCACACCCAGTATTTGTTGTGCAATTTCTCTTGAGTACGCCGATACCCTATAAGTGGTGGGAAACTTCTGTTTGGACACACTGTCTATCCCGGAAACGAAGGAATGACGTTTTGGAGTGCAGATTTTGATGGAATTGTTTGATGGATTTGTTTGATGGAATTGTTTGCAGGCGCCATGATTCATTTGCAGAGCCATTGAGGTGCCAAAATAGTGGAGGAGGAGAAGGAAAAATAGAGGGAGGTGGTATCCTCTCCTTTACTATCAATGACAGAGGCAAGAAGGGCGTATGCCTCCCCGGCTGATTACAGTCTTTGGACAAGAGAGACATTTTATTTTATTTTTTTTTTGTTTCATCAGAAAACTTTGAAATTATCTCTTTAAACAAGTAATTTTTATAACATTTTCAATAGGGGAAAGAGAGTAATAACAAATCTCCTCTTCTCCTGGTATATACAGTGAAGGAAATCAGTATTTGGTCCCTTGCTGATTTTGTAATTTGCCCACTTACAAAGACATGAACAGTCTATAAGGTTAATGTTAACAGTGAGAGATAGAATATCAAAAATAAAATCCAGAAAAATCACATTGTATAAGTTATGCAAATGTATTTACATTTTGAAGAGAGAAATAAGTATTTGATCCCTTTGGCAATCAAGACTTAATACTAGGTGGCAAAACCCTTGTTGGCAAGCACAGCAGTCAGACGTTTTTTTGTAGTTGATGATGAGGTTTGCGCACATGTCAGGAGGAATTTTGTTCCACTCCTCTTTGCAGATTATCTCTATATCATTAAGATTTTGAGGCTGTCGCTTGGCAACTTGGAGCTTCAGCTCCTCTATAGGTTTTCTATGGGATTGAGGCCTGGAGACTGGCTAGGCCACTCCATGACCTTAATGCCCTTCTTTTTCAGCCACTCCGTTGATGCCTTGGCTGTATGTTTTGGGTCGTTGTCATGCTAGAAGACCCAGCCACGACCCATTTTTAATGTCCTGGCGGAGGAAAGGAAGTTGTCACTCAGGATTTTATGGTACATGGCTCCATCCATTGTCCCATTGATGCGGTGAAGTAGTCCTGTACCCTTTGCAGAGAAAAACCCCAATACATAATGTTTCTACCTCCATGCTTGACAGTGGGGATGGTGTTCTTTGCGTCACATACAGCATTTCTCTTCCTCCAAACATGGCAAGTTAAGTTAAGAACAAAGAGCTCAATTTTTGTCTCATCTGACCACAACACCTTCTCCCAATCACTCTCAGAATCATCTAGGTGTTCATTGGCAAATCTCAGACGGGCCAGCTGCACATAGGCCTTCTTGAGCAGTCGGACTTTGCGGGCACTGCAGGATTTTAAACCATTACAGCGTAATGTGTTACCAATGATATTCTTGGTGCAGTGGTCCCAGCTGCCTTGAGATCATTAACAATCCCTCCCGTGTAGTTTTAGGCCGATCTCTCACCTTCCTCATGATTCTGTATACCCCACGAGATGAGTTTTCGCATGGTGCCCCAGATCGATGTCGATTGACACTCATTTTGTAGTTCTTCCATTTTCTTACTTTTACACCACCATTTGTCTCCTTCTCACCCAGTGTCTGGGGCAGTGTAGAGGGTGTATTATGGTGAGAGGCGGTGTAGAGGATGTATTATGGAGAGGGGTGGTGTAGAGGGTGTATTATGGAAAGAGGCAGTGTAGAAGGTGTATTACGGAGTGCGGCAGTGTAGAGGGTGTATTATGGAAAAAGGTGGTGTAGAGGTTGTTTTATGGAGAGAGGCGGTGTAGAGGGTGTATTTTGGAGAGGGGTGGTGTAGAGGGTGTATTATGAGAGAGGCGTTGTAGAGGGTGTATTATGGAAAGGGCTGGTGTAGAAGGTGTATTATAGAGAGAGGCAGTGGAGAGGTTGTATTATGGAGAGGGGTGGTGTAGAGGGTGTATTATGGAAATGTTGCTGGTGGGTGACAGATCACAACCGGGGGGACCGCTCGAGGCACTCGGATCCGGGCGGTGGCTGTGGCTGGAGTGGCAGCCGGATCCGGGGCTCGCGCAGCCGTCTGTTGCCCACGAGTGAAAAGGGGGTATTTACAGAGGAGTTGTCTGTGACGCCACCCGTGGGTTGCGGTGAGGGATGGTGACACCACCGCTGCCTTGTATGTGGGTGCCTGGGGCTGATGGAGCAGAGCAGCAAGGTGGGATCCCCTCCACAGTTAGGGGAGGTGTAGTCTCGGGGCCCAGAGTATTGTGAGGGATTGCAGGGAGCAGGAAACTCACAGTTCGGTTTTAGCTGCTGATGATTTGGATGGTCAGTAACCACACACACAGTCTGTATTGTAAACCAAATTGCCAATTGCCAACAGTAAGAAGGAATATAGGTACAGAGTCATACGTAACGCGCATGTACACTAATGCCCGAAGCCTCACAAATAAGGTGGAGGAATTAGAATTAATATTGTTGGAAGAAAATTATGATATAGTGGGGATATCAGAGACATGGCTGGATGAGAGCTATGACTGGGCTGTTAATTTACAGGGTTATAGCCTATTCAGGAATGACCGTACAAATAAGCGAGGGGGAGGTGTGTGTCTATATGTAAAATCATCCTTAAAACCCATCCTGCGTGACAACATATGTGAGGGTACTGAGAATGTAGAGTCCCTATGGGTGGAGATAAGGGGGGGGAGAATGAATAATAAAATACTGATAGGGGTGTGTTATAAGACGCCGAATATTATGGAAGAGGTAGAGAATCTCCTCATAAAGCAAATTGATAAAGCAGCAAGTCTCGGAGAGGTAATTATTATGGGGGACTTTAACTATCCTGATATAAATTGGGGAACAGAAACTTGCAGTTCCAGCAAAGGAAATAGATTTTTGATAACAATGAAAGATAATTACCTTTCACAAATGGTACAGGACCCCACAAGAGGGGGAGCACTACTAGACCTTGTACTAACCAATAGGCCAGACCGCATATCAAATATACAAGTTGGGGGTTACTTGGGGAATAGTGATCACAAAATAATAAGTTTTCATGTATTCTTTAGTAAGATGTATAGTAGAGGGGCTACAAGGACACTAAACTTCAGGAAAGCAAATTTTAAACGGTTGAGAGATGATCTTAGTGCAATAAACTGGGATGATGTACTAAGTAATAAAAGTACACAAAGCAAATGGGAGACGTTTATGAGCATCCTGAATAGGGCTTGTGCAGAAAATATACCCTATGGGAACAAACATGCTAGAAATAGGAGGAAACCCCTATGGCTAAATAGAGCTGTAAGGGAAGCAATAAAAGAAAAACAGAAAGCCTTAAAAGAATTAAAGAGGGTAGGTAGTGATGAGGCATTATATAATTATAGAAAATTAAATAAAATATGTAAAAAGCAAATTAAGTTAGCTAAGTTTGAGACAGAGAGACTCATTGCGAGAGAAAGTAAAAATAATCCTAAAATATTCTTTAACTACATAAACAGTAAAAAACTGAAAAGCGATAGTGTTGGCCCCCTTAAAAATAGTCTTGGTGAAATGGTGGAAGGGGATGAGGGTAAAGCCAACCTGCTGAATTACTTTTTTTCTACAGTTTTTATACAAGGAAATGCCATGGCAGATGACATGACCAGTGACACCATAAATTCACCCTTGAATATTACCTGCTTAAACCAGCAGGAAGTACGCCGCCGCCTCGAAATCACTAAGGTTGACAAATCTCCGGACCCGGATGGCATACACCCCAGAGTACTACAGGAATTGAGTTCTGTGATAGATAGACCATTATTTTTAATCTTCTCAGATTCCTTAATAACAGGGTCGGTACCGCAGGACTGGCGCATAGCAAATGTGGTGCCAATATTCAAAAAGGGGACAAAAACTGAGCCGGGAAATTATAGGCCGGTAAGTTTAACCTCTACGGTTGGTAAAATCCTTGAGGGTTTCTTGAGAGATGCTATACTGGAGTATCTCAAGAAAAATAACCTTATGACAGAGTATCAACATGGGTTTATGAGGGATCGATCCTGTCAAACTAATTTGATCAGCTTCTATGAAGAGGTAAGTTCAAGCCTGGACCAGGGAAATGCAGTGGATGTGGTGTATATGGACTTTTCAAAAGCTTTTGATACGGTGCCACACAAAAGGTTGGTACATAAAATGAGAATAATGGGGATAGGGGAAAATATGTGTAGCTGGGTTAAAAACTGGCTCAGTGATAGGAAACAAAGGGTGGTTATTAATTGTACGTACTCGGACTGGGTCTCAGTTCATAGTGGGGTACCACAGGGGTCAGTATTGGGCCCGCTTCTTTTCAACATATTTATAAATGACCTTGTTGGGGGCATGCGGAGTATAATTTCAATATTTGCAGATGATACTAAACTCTGCAGGGTAATCAATACAGAGGAGGATAATTTTATATTACAGGGAGATTTATGTAAATTGGAGGATTGGGCTGAGAAGTGGCAATTGAAGTTTAATGTAGATAAATGTAAGGTCATGCACTTGGGTAGAGGAAATAACATTTATGATTATGTACTTAATTGTAGAACACTGGGTAAAACAGACACAGAAAAAGACTTGGGTGTATGGGTGGATGGTAAACTTCACTTTAGTGGACAGTGTCAGGCAGCTGCTGCCAGGGCTAATAAAATAATGGGATGTATTAAAAGAGGTATAAGTGTTCATGAAAAAAATATAGTTCTACCTCTGTACAAGTCACTAGTGCGACCGCACTTAGAATACTGTGTACAATTCTGGTCACCGATATATAAGAAGGACATAGCTGAACTGGAGAGGGTGCAGAGAAGAGCCACCAAGATTATTAGAGGAATGGGTGGGCTGCAATACCAAGACAGGTTATTAAACTTGGAGTTATTTAGTTTGGAAAAACGAAGGCTTAGGGGGGATCTAATCACAATGTATAAATATATGAGGGGACAGTACAGAGACCTTTCCAAAGATCTTTTTACACCTAGGCCTGCGACTGGAACACGGGGGCATCCGCTACGTCTTGAGGAAAGAAGGTTTAATCATAATCACAGACGAGGATTCTTTACTGTACGAGCAGTGAGACTATGGAACTCTCTGCCGCATGATGTTGTAATGAGTGATTCACTACTAACATTTAAGCAGAGCCTGGACGCCTTTCTTGAAAAATTTAATATTACCAGTTATGTATATTAGATTTTATGACAGGGTATTGATCCAGGGAACTAGTCTGATTGCCGGATGTGGAGTCAGGAAGGACATTTTTTCCCCATTGGAACTTGTTTGCCACATTGGGGGTTTTTTGCCTTCCTCTGGATCAACATGTTAGTCTACTGGTTGAACTAGATGGACTTAGAGTCTCCCTTCAACCTTAAAAACTATGATACTATGAATGTCCGGTGACCTTTGGCGGGTGTCTTCGGGTCCCACACCCAGATATACAGCCAGGGGCCCTTTCTTCCACACTCTCTGCCTGTCTCTTACTTGTCTGAACTAGTCCGCTTGAACGGTCTCCGGACCGGATCCCCTCTCTCGGCACCGGCGGGCTACAACCCTGCCCCGGCCGGCCTCAGGTTCCCTGCGACCGAATATCTGTCACCTGTGGCCCTCACTGCCACCTAGTCCGATAGTCCAGGGCTCCAACCCCGAATACCACTTTCTCCAAGAAGCTCCAACTCCCTCCTGTCTGCTCTTCACTGACTACAGCACAAACTGAAACTTAACTCCTCTCTGCACTTCCTAAGCTTCTCTAGCTCCCTCCCATTTTCCTGGGGAGGGGGTGAGTAGGGCCTGATTGGCTGGTGTATATCTGTTTGGAGACTGTGTTGGGGCCAAGGAGGATTAACTCTTTTTGTGACTACCTGGTTTTGCCAGGGCGTCACATTCCCCCTTGGTTGAATACAGCCCATCCGCGGGCTGTCCGGCCACTGACTTTTTTTGTTATTTTAACCGCTTCTGAAAAGCAAAGAAGAAGGTTACATAAAAAAAAACATTTCATCCCCCTAAAGGGGAGGCACATCACTTTAAACGTTACGAAACTGTCCCAGTTCCCTCCACCTGGGGGTCCAGATGGCCTCCTCACGGAACACGAGGATGTTCAACAAGGGTGCAGTCCTTAAACAGTCATTCTTTAAACTTTCAACTTGCGGGTAGCCGTCTATGTTCAGCTACCACTGCTGCTGCTGCCGCTCCCAGTACGAGGCATGGGTTCCATGCTCCGCCTCCTGCTCAGGAGCCAGGCCCACTCGGATGCCCTCGGCGCTGGCTACGACCGGCCTTTCATACTGCCGTAGGCCCCATCGCTCAGTGGCCTGCTCCTCCTCTCTGCAGGTGCACTCCGGCTGCTCCACAGCCGGGAAAGGGTACTTGGGAGAGGCTGGCGCCGCATCTGGGGTAGACTTCCGGTCGGGTGCCACCTCCGTTGCGGCCGGGCGGACTGCCGAAGCCGACGTCATCGCTGTTTCGGCCAGGTGCACTGCCGGAGCCGATGTCATCACTGTTGCGGCCGGGCGGACTGCCGGAGCCGACGTCATCGCTGTTGAGGCCGGGCGAACTGCCGGAGCCGACATCATCACCGTTGCGGCCATGCTCGGGGCCGGACGGGATGTCATCGGGGTTGCGGCCTGCTGTGACATTTTGCCGCTATTGTGTCCAGGAACAGAATTTTGCAGAGTCCTGGCGTCCCTGCACTTTACAGTTCTGGTTACATGCCGCTCCGTCCTCTCCTCCCCCTGGTTATTCGACAGCAGTCTCGCGGGACCCACTGTCCTTTGCGCTTCCTGTCTTGGGAGTCACCAGTTTCTGCCCGGGTTCCCACGGGGCGGGGCTCCAGCTTTGCGCCTTTTTCGGGGAAGAAGATGATGGCGTTGTTGTTTTGGCGCCAAAGATGGCGGGCAAGATGGCGGCAGTTAAAAATTTTGGAACGGTTCAAAAGAAGGCGCACGTCATCCAGGTCACAGATGGGGTAAGAATCTTGTTTGTGACGCCAATTTTCGAGGTGCGGGGGACAGACCACAACAGGGGGCCGCTTAAGGCGCTCGGATCCAGGCGGTTGCTGTGGCTCAAGTGGCAGCCGAATCCAGGGCTCGCGCAGCCGTCTGTTGCCCACGAGTGAACAGGGGGTATTTACAAAGGAGTTGTCTGTGACGCCACCCGTGGATTGCGATGAGGGATGGTGACACCACCGCTGCCTTGTATGTGGATGCCCGGGGCTGATGGAGCGGGGCAGCAAGGTGGGATCCCCTCCACGGGAAGGAGAGGTGTAGTCCTGGGGCCCAGAGTATTGTGAAGGATTGCAGGGAGCAGGAAACTCACAGTTCGGTTGTCGTGGTGCTGGATAAGCTGCTGATGATTTGGATGGTCAGTAACCACACACACAGTCTGTATTGTAAACCAAATTGCCAATGGCCGGTCACCTTTGTGGGCTGTCTTTGGGTCCCAAACCCAGATATACAGCCAGGGGCTTTTTCTTCCACACTCTCTGCCTGTCTCTTTCTTGTCTCGACTAGTCCGCTTGAACGGCCTCCGGATTGGATCCTTTCTCTCGGCACCGGCAGGGTACAACTCTGCATCGGTCGGCCTCAGGTTCCCCGTGACTGGATCTCCGTCGCCTGTGGCCCTCACTGCCACCTAGTCCGGTAGTCCAGGGCTCCAACCCTGACTACCACTTTCTCCAAGAAGCTCCAACTCACTCCTGTCAGCTCTTCACTGACTACAGCATGAACTGAAACTTAACTCCTCTCTGCACTTCCTAAGCTCCTCTCACTCCCTCCCATTTTCCTGAGGAGGGGTTGAGTAGGGCCTGATTAGCTGGTGTTTATCTGTGTGGGGACTGTGTTGGTGCCAAGGAGGATTAACTCTTTTTGTGACTACCTGGTTTTGCCAGGGCGTCACGGAAAGAGGTGGTGTAAAAGGAGTATTATAGAGAGGGCCAGTGTAGATGGTGTATTATGGAGAGAGGCAGAGGTGATGTAAAGGGTGTATAATGGAGAGAGATGGTGTAGAAGGTGTATTATTGAAACAAGCAGTGTAGAGGGTGTATTATGGAAAGAGGCAGTGTAGAGGGTGCATTATTAATTTTTTGAGAGAAATACTTAATTTTCTGGAACAACTTCAAGGGTGCCAACACTTTTGGTCATGACTGTGTGTGTGTGTATATATATATATATATATATATATATATATACAGTGCCTACAAGTAGTATTCAACCCCCTGCAGATTTAGCAGGTTTACACATTCGGAATTAACTTGGCATTGTGACATTTGGACTGTAGATCAGTCTGGAAGTGTGAAATGCACTGAAGCAAAAAAGAATGTTATTTCTTTTTTTTTTTTTTAAATTGTGAAAAGTTTATTCAGAGGGTCATTTATTATTCAACCCCTCAAACCACCAGAATTCTGTTTGGTTCCCCTAAAGTATTAAGAAGTATTTCAGGCACAAAGAACAATGAGCTTCACATGTTTGGATTAATTATCTCTTTTTCCAGCCTTTTTTGACTAATTAAGACCCTCCCCAAACTTGTGAACAGCACTCATACTTGGTCAACATGGGAAAGACAAAGGAGCATTCCAAGACCATCAGAGACAAGATCGTGGAGGGTCACAAGGCTGGCAAGGGGTACAAAACCCTTTCCAAGGAGTTGGGCCTACCTGTCCCTACTGTTGGGAGCATCATCTGGAAGTGGAAGGCTTATGGAACTACTGTTAGCCTTCCACGGCCTGGACAGCCTTTGAAAGTTTCCACCCATGCCGAGGCCAGGCTTGTCCGAAGAGTCAAGGCTAACCCAAGGACAACAAGGAAGGAGCTCCGGGAAGATCTCATGGCAGTGGGGACATTGGTTTCTGTCAATACCATAAGTAACGTACTCCACCGCAATGGTCTCCGTTCCAGACGAGCCCGTAAGGTACCTTTACTTTCAAAGCGTCATGTCAAGGCTCGTCTACAGTTTGCTCATGATCACTTGGAGGACTCTGAGACAGACTGGTTCAAGGTTCTCTGGTCTGATGAGACCAAGATCGAGATCTTTGGTGCCAACCACACACGTGACGTTTGGAGACTGGATGGCACTGCATACGACCCCAAGAATACCATCCTTACAGTCAAGCATGGTGGTGGCAGCATCATGCTGTGGGGCTGTTTCTCAGCCAAGGGGCCTGGCCATCTGGTCCGCATCCATGGGAAGATGGATAGCACGGCCTACCTGGAGATTTTGGCCAAGAACCTCCGCTCCTCCATCAAGGATCTTAAGATGGGTCGTCATTTCATCTTCCAACAAGACAATGACCCAAAGCACACAGTCAAGAAAACCAAGGCCTGGTTCGAGAGGGAAAAAATCAAGGTGTTGCAGTGGCCTAGTCAGTCTCCTGACCTTAACCCAATTGAAAACTTGTGGAAGGAGCTCAAGATTAAAGTCCACATGAGACACCCAAAGAACCTAGATAACTTGGAGAAGATCTGCATGGAGGAGTGGGCCAAGATAACTCCAGAGACCTGTGCCGGCCTGATCAGGTCTTATAAAAGACGATTATTAGCTGTAATTGCAAACAAGGGTTATTCCACAAAATATTAAACCTAGGGGTTGAATAATAATTGACTCACACTTTTATGTTGAAAATTTATTAAAATTTAACTGAGCAACATAACTTGTTGGTCTGTAAGATTTATGTATCTGTTAATAAATCCTGCTCTTGTTTGAAGTTTGCAGGCTCTAACGTATTTGCATCTTATCAAACCTGCTAAATCTGCAGGGGGTTGAATACTACTTGTAGGCACTGTATATATATATATATATATATATATATATATATATGTTTTTCTAAGAATGGCGGCAGGACTGTGGAAGGTTTGAGGGGTGGAAGCAGAGCTGGAGTGAATCCTGTGCGGAATCTCAAGGGGGCCCCAACATTTTGCCAGTATGGGGCTTTGAAATTCTTAGTGGCGTCCCTGTACGTGCCACAGTAAATGAGTGAGAGCTGTCCACACTCCCCTTTGTGAATATATAATGCATTGCTATGTTTGAAATACTGTTTTATCTATTGTTTGTCCAGTAACAGTGAGTTAGGAGCAGACAGTATTAATAGTTGGGGATCAGCCCAGGTTGGGAGGAGCAGTGATGAAGCAGGTTCCTGTTTGAGTCAGATAGGGATTAGTGTTGAGGAGTAACAGACCTATGGTCTGTCTGCTTGCGGACTAGCATAGAAACAGTGTTTTGTATGAAGAGGGTGATCTCCTTATGTCACATAGTATGTTCTAAAGGAAAGCAAGGATTAAGTGGCATCAAGATTTCTGAGCCCAGACAGGGGTCCAGTGGACATAAAGAGTTGGACGAAGTCCTATTCCCATGGCAGGAGGTCTAACTAATGGTACAGAATAGTGCTCAGGGGAGCAGCAGGACACAGTCCCTATTACAGGCCATGAAGCCTAATTAACTGTCACGCTAGGTACAGGGAAGTACCAAGCAAATGGCGAAAGGGAAGGGAAACCCTATTTCTAGGGAAGAGGGAGATGGGGACACTTCACCAGATTTACCGCTGGTTCCTGGGGTCCCTCACAACCCTAGATAGGTTCCGCACCTATGCGCCGAGCCAGATACCTGACCCTAGTGCTGGACCCTAAATAGGGAACAGATGGGATAAGCTCTTCGTCAACCCCATAAACACTAGAGAAGACACAAGGAGGATAAACAGGGAGAAAATGCATGAACTACCTGTGTACCGCTGACTTAGGTAGAAGTTTAGCAAAGTTTAAGCAACAATCCCACAGATGAGTACAAGGCACCTGCTTGCAACCAGAGCTTGAATGAACTGAATAATATCACCAGCCCAAGTCCTGGGAAAATGGGAGTATTTAAGCACAAGGTGAATACTGATCAGCAGCTGGATGGTAGGAGAGCTCTGCTGGGAGAAATAAAAACCCAGCAGGAAAGTTGCCTATTACAATGATAACTAACAGCAGGAACAATAGAAAGTCAGGGAGCATTTTGCACAGCCAAATCCTCTGACCTTCTATTGCCAGAAACCACATGACTGTCAATCACCCGTAAAACACCCGTGACATTAACAGAACGGAATATTGTTTAGGGGTAACAGTAGGACAAAGGTCCTTATCCCAGGTGAGGAGGTCTAATTAATTTTTTGGAGCAGTGTTCTGGTTGAGCAATAGGACAAAGCCCTTATCCCAGACCAGGAGGTCCAATTAATGGTTTGGAAGATTGCTCTGGTTGAGCAATAGGATGAGGTCCTTAAGAACATTAAACTAAAGGAAGAAATCTTTATCTCAGGCAAGCAGCCAATTATTTATTCTGGAGTAGAAGCTAGTGTGTCGCCATACTGGAACACAAGGTCTTCTACTGAGAGCAGTGACACAGCAGTGAACATGTACCACTCATCAAATGGACTTCGAGAGTACTAATGACTCATGAGAAGTCGTACTGATCCTCCTCAGCCAGTGGCGTCCTTACATACCAACTGGGAGGGGCGATAGCAACACACCTAGACCTGCTTGGTCCTCACTGGGAAAGATGGAGTGTTTCATAATGATTTGCTGGATTGTTTTAAAATGTCATGAAAGTAATGGACCGTCATGTGTAATCGTAACGTTCCTGTCTCTGCTTCGTAAGGATGAAGCGTCCATGAAGTGTTTTGCCTCCTAGCTGATGTATATACTTCTCATCAAGTTGTTGTTCAGTAAAAGTTCATTTTTGGACTCCACCATCCAACTTTACCCCATCTGGTCATGGCCTGCCATGCAGATGTGTATTGCAAGGTAAAAACAGCCCACACCTAACCAGGACCCCCATATTCCTGTAATGTGGCAGGGCATGGAAGACAAGAAGCTTGCCCATGGCTAACGCCCCAGCCCACGTTACTGAAATGGAGCTTTGGCATCCAGCTGCTCTTTCGGGGGATGTGGAACCTTGTGTGGCCAAAAATGTTGGTCACCTGCAATAGGGGCTGCCAACATTATTATTTGTCAAGTATGAGTACTTGAGAGAAGAGTCTTCCGATCCTAAAGTGTTCTTTGTGCTCGATGACGGTACATGTGACCCAGCCTTGCTATGGAGGGTGTGGACTTCATGGCGGATTTTCTGCAGCCAAATTTGCCGCCGTTTTACCATGTAGCCTTCCACTTGCTCAAGGTCTTTCTTTTGTTTTCCACCATTTTCCTTTAACTTTTAATATTTAAACCGCCTTTCCTTTATGTTTTATTCACGGCATGAAGGTTAAAAAAAAAGAAGAAGCTAAATTCTCCTGCCTGAGACATTTAAAAATAGTTAGTAAAATGTGAGTTTTCTCATCTTCTCAGATTTCATTTTTTTAATGCAAAGCTGTGAATGAAATTAAAAAGATAATAAGGAATTATTCGGAGACACATTTGGAAATCAATTTCGGTGAACATCACACCTGGAAAACCTACGTACAGCTTGTTCTTTAATTGTTAATCATCTTACAATCTAATAAACCTTAATTACAACTAAGTTCTAAGAACACCGCAAAATAATATTGTGCTCCCATAAATAATACTTCTGAATCTCCGGAGGTCCCGCTTCTATCAAGAAGGAAATTACAGGAAGGAATCGTGGTAGATTCATTTGCAATAATTATGGAATATAATCATAATAAAACATAATGGGTGAGAGTGCAATGGGGGAATTGAAAGTGCGCAGTATTAGGAGTCTATACCATGCTGATAATGAAGGAGCAGTTACACCTGGTGAAATCCGCGCATAGAGAAGTCGCCTTGGTGGTGATGGAAGGCATGAAACTCTTACATATTTTCATTGGGTGCATAGGGCACATAAAAGTTTTGAAGAACTGTAAATGTCGGGTGTCAACTTTTAAAGCTTTAGTATAAATAATAAGTTTTGCACTTTTCCAACATACTATTGGAGACGTTAATGTAGTATTTCCGAATAAGTAAATGTAACGTAATTGTCACGTTGGACGTAAGCGGGAGTGACTGAGTGGGAAACCCTGCACTGGCCCTCAGACTTAATGTACCCTGAGCTAACCCTCAAATCAGAGGTACGCTTTAAGGTAGTGAGGTCTGGGCCCCCAGTGTGTTCCTGACTCATGTCCAGGCCCTTGTGTAACTCCCTCACACCCACCACCAAGGGATGGGCCGGGATAGTAGTCACAAAAACCCCAACAACTAGAAAGACAGACAAGGGTTACAACAAAACGTATGTGACGCCCTGGCAAAACCAGGTAGTCACACAGGTAGGCCCCCACACAAACACCTTCCCACACAGGGTTAAATCAGTCGACCTGAAACCCTAGTCACCCACCTTAGGGTAGGGCGGACACACTAGTGGGCGGGACCAGGCAGAAGGGAATGCCCACCTAGGGGTCTAGAGCACCCGGGGCGGCAAAACAGTTAGTTTAGTCCAGTCTGGAGGTTTGAAGTGACAGGTGCCGAGGTTGGAGCCCTGGTGCCTTGGCTAGGTGGCAGACAGTAGCCAGTCCCAGCAGGAGACGGGAAGACGGCTGCCGGAGATCCGAGGTGGACCGCGACAGGGTAGTGGCCCACCAAGTACTGACACTGGAGAACCGACCCGGAAACCGTGCACAAGGGGGTACTCGGATCCTGAAGCCAGGACCGAAACCAATGGCCTAGCTAAATAACCGATTGAGGGCAGGATTTTAGGTCCTGTCCCACCTTAAGTCCAGAAAAGTGACAACCACCAACCGAGAGGGATAGGGCATCCGCCAGGGCCCAGGAGATCCCACGGGTTAGCGCCGACGGGCACGGCTCTCAACAGAAGGACCGGGAGCGGACTCCCGCTTTACATACCGGGAAGTCTAGTGAACAGAAACACACAGTGCAGAGGAGAGGGGGTACTGACAACTAGCCCGGGTGTGGGACCAGATACATCTGTGAGCGGAGGCCGGCCAACACCACCTTGGTTTACCAAAGACCGTTGTCTTTATAGTCTCCATACTGCCGTACCTCCTCGTCCAGGACAACTGAACTGTGAGTGTGTGAAATCTGCAACATTGCACAACATTGGGTCCCGGGGCATCCATCCCTACCCACAGAGGGGTTAACATCAAGCTGCCACTACATCTCCTCCGGGCATCCCACAACAGCAGCGGTGGTGTTACAACTCACCACACACCGTGGGTGGCGTCACAGACACTTTATCACAAATCCCGTATATTTGCGTCATCCCCTTTTATTCGACGTGTCCACGCGACCCCCGGGTCCGGAGCACCCCTCGAGCTGCACCGTAGGTCTGGACCCGAGCAGTGCCGGCTGCTGGCGTGGGGGTGGCACACTTACGCACACAGGAACAAACACCAGAGGGACCACGAAAAGGTGCACAGGAGGTCAATAAGGTAGGGAAAAAGTAACTAAACAATGGGATAACTTCCACACCAAACCACAGCAAACAGCAGCAGCAGAAAACATCATCACGCTCCAGAATTAATTCTGAATAACCAGCGCCCTCTGTAGGGAGCAGAGGGTATTTATCCAGGTTGGCAGTGGTCATAAGTAGATACACCTGAGCTGAGGTAATGAGCTTGCTGCTGGTAAGAAAACTGACATTAACCCCATATATGCCAAAAGGATATCTTTAATGTGTCAAGTCACCGATGGTAATAAGAGACTCTGGGACTGAGCCTGTCAAAGAGGCAGTAACATTTCCCTTCTTTAGGTGCAGATGACTATTTTTTCTCTCATCTGATCAAATTGGTCTGATTATGCTAATCATGCTCTAATCAGAGATTGATCAGAGAGTAATGAGAGTGTGATCCGATTTTCTTGGATGTGGACAACATAGAAGGAAAAATTTCTCTAGCTTCTCCATTCTGTCACTCTGAAGTGCATTACGATTTTTTTCTTGGACCTAATGACTTCCATGGAGACAACTTAGACGCGTTTTGATTTTTTTCTGGGACAGTTAAACTCACAGATATATCCTGCTTAACTGACTAACATTGGTCATAGTGTAATTGGTGGGCCGTGCCCCATTATGTAAATATGCTATGTTTTATGTTTAATATAAATGCCTGTGTTAGTATTTAAGTATTTTTTTTAGAGAAGAACAGGTTCCGTATGTGGTAGAGTTAGGACTGTAGACTAGGTTCCAAATTCTGCCATCTAGCTGTCGGAATAGGTTAGCGGTAGAAAGAGTTTTAGAAGAGATGTAAGATCAGTTAGGGTTAAGGTAGTGAAAGGGAAGAGTGACAGGTGGCAGGGCGGATGGCTATGAGAGGGATCTCCAGGGCAGAGCAGTCAAGAAGTGGATTCAAACGAGAGGATGTGGCCAGTCAGGGAACCCCAAGGTAACCTCTGGAGTTCCAGAGCCTATGGCTCACCCCAGCGGACTTAGAGAGTCGTCCGGCTAGACAAGCCATCGGGACCCAGAAACAGATGTAGGTGTCCGGTATTAGGGGGAAAGAAGCACAGACCCCTGAGTATCAAGGATGAGATCCGAGATAGCGTGAGACAGAACAAAGAATAGTTCCCCACATAAAGGGAAAGGAAGGCCATGTCTGTTCTAACAGTGTGAAGAATAAAAGTAAACAAAACTCTTTGGCCAACTGAACTCTAGTGTTGTGTATCTCACTATATGACAGTATCGATGACTGGCAGCATAGGTGATGGACACTGGCCCAAAGCAACAAGTAAATGTCATGCACCCTGCCCGAAGCCCTGACCGCACACCCAGTTTCCTTGAAGAAGAGCGGCGCCCGCGAGACCCGGGGCTTGATGTCTCCTTCACAAGTGCAATGTGATTTTTCTCACATTGCACTCGTAAATTTTATACGCCAGATTTAAGTAAAAAGAAAAATTGTCCCTAAAGGTGGACAACCCCCTTTTAGATCACTGAGTATCTACCCTCTTGGAAATTCTGAGGGGGCCACAGTGTGGTGCTCTACACAGCCAGTTAGCCAGGAGCATTGCTGTGCAGGAAAGTCTGTGAAGGGGATGCATTGCTAAAAGGGCACTGTAACAGCTTCATTCTTAGGATCACCGGTGGTCCTGGATGTCATGTTATTCTAAAAATATGTAGAGTTAAGTTTGCAAGACCCTCTTCATAACAGCGACATCCCCAGCTCCTCGAAGTAATGCGTGCATCGTGCCATAACATAATGACATCTCTCCAGCCTACTAACCAGTAGAGGCGCCTGGGATGCCAGCAGGTAGGAGAAGGTTCGCAAGGCTCTGGTCTGGCAGCCACGGCCTACCAATTTGACCACTGGACCAGGGTCCTTCTAATCTTTTGCTCAGATCTAGCGATAAGCCATAACTTACTAAAATGGGAATACCCTTTTATAACTATTATTGCTCGGGGCTTAGTTCCCTCTCACCCGACTCTTGTCAGCAGTCCCATGTAATACCAAAAATTCCACTTTGTGATATCACTGCTAGTTACAAGCAAAAAACAAACTGAGCACTGCTAAAGCAAACCTCATGTAGTTCACAAGTTTGGGATTTTTACAATGTTCTGCAGGCGTTAACACATCTCTCTTCCATTAGGTCCGCGGGTCACGTGATGTCATAGCGCAGTTCGCTTGTGTTTAATGTGTTGAGGAGACGATATAGGTTATTAACTTTATACATTGACGGCTTGCTTCAGGTACAGCATGTCTAAAACAACGGGACGATGCAATGCCCCCATGGAGACCACATGTGTAAGCTTCCGCTGCTGCCTCGTCTATCAAACAGCAGGAGATGTCACAGACTCGAGAGGTCATCAGTGGCCGCCATCTTGTGCCATTAGTCTGCTCAGCTCTGTAATTCACGTTACATGAGTAGTGCTGTCAGCCCAGAGGCCTGGCGTTTATCACAGAGTTATTTATTTCCAGGACCCCTAAAGTGGTAGATCTAGAGAAAAGTGATATTTGTGCACATTTTTGGGTATCGTGTGAGTGCCAGTTTTAGGAATAAAATAGCTCCATGTGGGTCCATCAAGGGGCGTGATGCCTTCATGATGTGCAAGGTTTTTAAAACCAAATTAAAGATATAGCGTGAAAAATTTGACAGTTTGCAGCAATTTTGCCATTTGTTTTGAGATTGGAGCAGATTTAGTATTATCCCCCACCCACAACTAAAAAGAAAAATACTGAAGAAATTAATTCATAACAGAAAGAAAAAAAATCTAAATAATATTGACCAAGGGGTGCGTTACCTGTGACCACAAGGGATGTGTTATTTGTGTGCCACATATAACCTGGTTTCTTCATATAGCCTAAAGCAAAGCCGGAGCCCAGGCATAGAGATGTGAAGAGGAATCCATGACTCCATCTCTTGGGCAGACATGAAGGTGCATGAGGGATTTGACGGGAGGGGGCTAACTGGGTGGGGGTCTATAAGCTATTTGGCAGGGGGTTAAGTAAGCAAGACCCCGTGGTGGTTGTAGTCAGAAAGGTCTCAGTGAACACCCATCATCTGAACTTATGAAGAGAATTCTGGTGAAAGAGGTCTTGGGTAGTTGAAGACTGTTGCCAGCGACACTTTCGGGGAGACACAGGAGGAGCGGCCCTAGCCTCTTCATAGTTGCCACAGGACTCACATAGGTCACACATGCCTGGGCACCAGAAACAATGCCGAAAACTCAGATGCCCCACTAAGGACCCTTCAGGTTGTTATCTTCACTCCCAGAAGTCCTGGCCTGGGAGGAATCTACCAAGGTGTCCAGGTCTTATGAAAACATGGGCCTTGGGCAGGTCATGTTTTGGGGCCTGCTTCCAGCTGAACTTTAATGATTTCCATAATGGTGGCGATGATACAGTCAGTGGACCTGCCAATGTACTTCAAGAACATCTTCAGGAGAGGAGGTTTGCTCCCAGAAATTGTTACATGACCTGCCAGCTGGGAGCAGTAACCAGCACTCCTTCTCCCATCCATGATGACTTCCATTTTCTACACTTACGCACTGTGTCCAGTTCAAGGTTAGGGCTGTTCAGCATGTTGTCTGTAGAGCAGGCAGACTGCCAAAACCTCAGGACAGTGGGATGAGAACCATGATATTCAAGAGAGCCAGCAGGATCCTGGAGATTTAGCTCATGCGATCACAGCTCTCATATATCCTGGTGAGTATGCTTCTATATGTTCATTACTTCCCAGTATTGTGTCTCCATGAGTGAAGGCTAATCAGTTGTCAGTGGTGAGCCAGGGAATTACTTTGACGTGGCCTAGTTTGGGAATGAGTCGGAGAGGTGCTCTTTGGAGCCATTTCATAGGCAGTGTTAGGGAGTTATTGGCACATTGAGGCTGGAAGTTTTGGTGGATTCTTGGTTCAAGCCTCGGTGAATGCAAGTGGTGGTCTGCGCTCTGTGGCTTGACGGTTGGCTTTGTCCGGAGATGGGGGCAGGTAATGGTGTCTCAGTTTCAGTGCAGATATAGAAGGAGAAGAAGAGTGACATGATTTTATTTGACATTAGGGTGAAGAGGAAGGTTTATGTTTGTTTTAAGAGTCTCCTAGGTGCACACTTCAAATTTTCCAATCTCCCATTGGAAAATTCAACTTAGACAATGGGAAAAAGAATGATAGCAAGTAGTAGGGAGAAAAATGCACGTGGTGTTTGATCCGATTGTTTGATTACTAACTGGCTGCAAGCATTTGTGTTTTTGCTAGCGTTATCTAGTAAAAAGCAAAAGACTAATTTTAACACCTATACTCCATTTGTGAGGCTCAACGTACTTGGCGACCAGACTTGGCTGCGATATAATGGGCAATTTAGCCAGAGAAAAGCTGTTCTCTAGTATACAATGGAAAATTAGGCTTTAGTAGAAGGTTCTGGCTCCATCTTGGTATGGGCAGTCATTACTTAGGGGGCCAGCTGAACTGGCTATTCCGGAATCGCTTGGTCCTTCAGTCACCTGGGATCAGCAAAGTCATTGTTACGGTTGCTGCGAGCACTGGAGACTATGTCCAGATTTCTTGCTACTGCACATGTGCGAGCGTTGGAGACTAAGTCCAGATTTCTTGCTACTGCACATGTGCGAGCGCTGGAGACTAAGTCCAGATTTCTTGCTACTGCACATGTGCGAGCGCCAGAGACTAAGTCCTATCTTGGAGCCATTGCACATGTGCGGGTGACATCATCGCTGACACGAGGTCACATGTCTCTGACACCTTCTATGCCGATTGGTCGCTGGTCATGTGCTTGTGATGCCTTGCTCAGTGATAGGCCAGCATGACGTCACTCCTGTCGTTCTGGCAGCGGATTGGCTCTGGTGTCCTCCATCTTGGATGAGGCACAGAGTCTATATAAGACCCTGACACACGCCGCATGGCGCTCAGTCCTCTTGGTTCATGCATAAGAGTAGACGCTCTGTGCACGTTCCTCTAGGCATCTCTCTGTCTATGCTAGGTGAGCGCTACCGGCAGGGTAGCGTTCTTATACCTTACAGCTTCGGCTGCTGTCCGTATCCTTACCTCTTAGGGGAGCGGACATAGGCAGGTGCCTGAGGCACATGGTCTGGCTGGGCCTTGTGGTTCGACTCGTAGGTGGACGTTGCCGCTAGGGTAACGTTCCTTATACTGCGTCTGGCAGTTGTTCGTATCCTCGCACACTAGGGGAGCGAACAGAGGTAGGAGCTTTGTGCGGCTTACGCTGCTGTTCGTCTCTTTTGCACCACTAGAAGAGCGGACCTAGGCAGGTGCCATATCTAGTGGTTCGTGTCCTCGCACACTAGTGGAGCGAACGCAGGTAGGAGCTTTGTGCGGCTTACGCTGCTGTTCGTCTCTTTTGTACCACTAGAAGAGCGGACCTAGGTAGGTGCCATTTCGCACACATTGTCTTTGTCTCTGTGATTATTAACAGAGATCATTCCACACACCCTCCAAGTAAGGGAGGAATTGCTTTACTTACTTATTATATCCTTCTGTGCGTTAACAGAGGTATTGCACTCTGCCATAGTCTGCAGCAGAGTCTTTGCACGGTGGACCCTGACTGTCTGATACTCCTTTAGGTTCTTATCAGACAGCCCCCCGTAACAGTCATCTTGTGCTGGTAGTTTTACAAAGGTCAAAACCAATACATGTTGTAAGTTACTGGTAAATTCAAACATCAGTGCTCTACCTGTAATGGAACATTGGGTGATGAAATGCTTTAGAAAAACAAAAAGGTAAACCTAGGTGGAACAATAGAAAGGGGGTTAACACCAGTGAATCTACCTGTGATGAACCCTTATATAAATAGGTATCCTATTAAACAAAAATCACATTTATGAGATCATTTTCAATTTGGTTTCAGGATCCATTCCCATCTCACTTACACATGTTGTCCATTTTTGAAAAATCTGAGGTTGGTGACAGTGGTGTGATAGTCGAGAATTTGGGAAAGGAAGTGGCCCAGGGTGGATGGAGAGGCTGTTTGAGTCACCTCCTTTTTTTTCAATTTAAAGTTTTATTGAATTTTCAAAAACATACATGAGAAAAACACGGAACCGTGTTGTAGCGAATAGCACTCATCGAAAGTCTACAAACTATCATGGGTTTCATAATGAAATATCAATGATTACAATAATGCATGGATAATCATTTTAAACCATATAAAATAGTAAAACAAAGAAGAAAGCTAAAGAAAAGAGGCAGTTATGAAGTGTAAAGAGGAAAGAGCGGGTCAGAGAAAGAAGTGAAAGGATAGGAAGTAGGACTCAGCGACCGGGACTGATACATCGTCTATTGGACCAAGACTTATCAAAAGGGTGGTATATTATCTGAAGAATAAGGGGGCCAGGGTACCTGTCTTCCGGGAGTTAGATTAATTCCAGAAATTTTTTACCCGACTGGAATGATTCCCACTGAAACCATTTGGTGGCCGTCTCCACCGTCTGCCCACGTGACTGGGCCATTACCATTTCCATTCGGTGAATCACATTCACCTCCATTACCCACTCATCCAGCGTCGGTGGGGTAGGATCCTTCCAATGTCGTGGAATCACTGTCTTGGCAGCCTGGAGAAGGTGACCTAAAATGGATTTTTTATAGACCTTTTCGGATATGTCAAAGATATACAGTAAAACTGCTTCTGGGCGGCTTGGGGACTACAGTCCCGGGAGTCAACCTCCTTTTCCCAATTTATTGGTTTCTCCTCTAGTAGTGTGTCATGAATGTCAGACACTCATGTGGTTTCTGGTCATAGAAGGTGACAGCATCTGGCTGCGCAGAATGCTCCCTGACTTTCCATTGTTCCTGCTGACAGTGTTCATTGGTATAGGTAGCTTTCCTGCTGGATTAATCTTTACCCTTTTGGACCCAGCAGGAGCTCGCCTTCCACCCAGCTGCTGATCATCAGCATTATCTTGGTGCTTAAGTACCTCTTTCTTGGACTGGTACTGGTGATATTTTCAATCCATTCAAGCCTTGATTGCAAGCAGGTGATTGTACTCCTTTGTGATATCGTTGCTAAAAACTCTGCTGATCTTCTACCTGTGTCATCTGTAGATGCAGTTCATTCATTTTCCCCCAGTGTGTCCTCCTTGTGTCATCTATAGTGTTTAGTGGGGTTGGTGAAGACCTCATCCCATCCGCTCCCTTTTTAGGGCCCAGCACTAGGGATACCTAGGGTCAGGTATCCGGCTCGGCGCTTAGATGTGGAACCTATCTAGGGTTGTGAGGGACCCCAGGGACCAGCAGTAGGTTTAGTTAGGGGTCCCCATCTTTCCTTTCCCTACACACAGGGTTTCCCTTTCGCCGTTCGCTTGGTACTTTCCTGTACCTAAGGTCACAGTGGTGCCCTAGAAAGAGTTAAACAACTTTACGCTCATTCATCATCTTTCTTATCCAAAGGGGGGTCAGGTTATGAATTAATACGGTAGACCCGAAGCTTTGTTCAGTGGTGTATACCTCATCTGATGCGGCAGTGAGCTGGGTGCAAATGTTTGAAAGGGAATGCTTTTGACAAAACAGGCATGTCTGATTTCCGATTGCTACCAGTACACCCTGACAGCTTACTTTTGTTGGGATGCTCCTATGAAGTGAGGTTTTTTTTTTAGGACTGATGTTTTCTTATGGTATAAAGTGGATCACTTGGGTGTGTTTTGGTGAAGAGCCAGTGTTAATTATGTGTCCTGTTACCTGGTATTAGGAAGTTTCTAGGTATTGATACTAAATGGTGGAATCCCTTGCGGCAGCATGTTGATGTGTCAATCTCATCCCGATTCCAGTTTAAAGCTGTTTTTTGTAAATGTTTGGAGGCTTTTGGTTTGGAAGCAGAAAAGATTTGCTCCACACTTCTTTCAAATTGGCGTGGCAACTGAGGCAGTTGCCGGGGGTCTTCCACCGTCACAACGTAGATCAGAAGATGGGAGTCTAGGAGATACCATATTTATATGAGACTGCATTTGGAGGATTGGGGAGGGGAGGTAAGGAGGGGAAGTAATAGTGCTTGGCCTTTAAATGGTGTAACTAAGTTGTGCAATTTCAAAGGCCATGTCTTATGCCCATTTCACATTGCTTTTCGATTTCCGTTCAGTGGTCCCATTGGGGCTTCCATTTGAACCCCCCCCCAAAAAGGGTTTGGGACATATGCGCCGACGAGTATGTGCTTTTGGAGGCGGACACCCAGACTTAGCTATCCATCTCCACAAAGCGCCTACTCCCAACATTGGTGCACGACAGAGTACACGGTGACTCCGTCTGCACCATTATAGTCAATAGCCCCGTCGGCACATACAGTACAGACCAAAAGTTTGGACACAACTTCTCATTCAAACACTTTTCTTTATTTTCATGACTCTAAAAATTGTAGATTAACATTGAAGGTATCAAAACTATGAATTAACACATGTTGAATTAAATACTTAAAAAGTGTGAAGCAACTGAAAATGTCTTATATTCTAGGTTCTTCAAAGAAGCCACCTTTTGCTTTGATTACTGCTTTGCACACTCTTGGCATTCTCTTGATGAGCTTCAAAAGGTAGTCACCGGAAATGGTTTTCCAACAGTCTTGAAGGAATTCCCAGAGATTCTTAGCACTTGTTGGCCCTTTTGCCTTCACTCTGCTGTCCAGCTCACCCCAAACCATCTCGATTGGGTTCAGGTCTGGTGACTGTAGAGACCAGCTCATCTGGCGTATCACCCCATGACTCTCCTTCTTAGTCCAATAGCCCTTACACAGCCTGGAGGTGTGTTTGGGGGTCATTGTCCTGTTGAAAAATAAATGATTGTCCAACTAAACGCAAACCGGATGGAATAGCATGGCGCTGCAAGATGCTGTGGTAGGCATGCTGGTTCTGTATGCCTTCAAATTTGAATAAATCCCCAACAGTCTCACCAGCAAAGCACCCCCACACCATCACACCTCCTCCTCCATGCTTCACGGTGGGAACCAGGCATGTAGCGTCCATCCATTCACCTTTTCTACAAAGACACGGTGGTTGGATCCAAAGATCTCAAATTTGGACTCATCAGACCAAAGCACAGATTTCCACTGGTCTAATGTCCATTCCTTGTGTTCTTTAGCCCAAACAAGTCTCTTCTGCTTGTTGCCTGTCCTTAGCAGTGGTTTCCTAGCAGCTATTTTACCATGAAGGCCTGCTGCACAAAGTCTCCTCTTAATAGTTGATCTAGAAATGAGGTGTGTCCAAACTTTTGGTCTGTAATGTATGTCCGAAACCCATTTTGAGGGTAGTTTGGATGGAAGCTCGATGGGACCACTCAACGAAGATGAGAACGTAATGTGAAAGGCGCCTTATCGCTCTCATAGTAAATCTTTCAACTTGTCTTGGGTCTTGGTTTCAGGAGTATGGAATTTGTTTTGGAAATAATTTTAAAAATCATAGAATCATTGTAGAATGGGAAAGTTTGAAGGGACCTCAAGGGCCATCAGGTCTAACCCCCTGCAAATGCAGGTTTTCCTAAATCATCCCAGCTATATGTTTATCCAGCTTCTGCTTGAAGATTTGTAACACTTCTATTTCAGACTATAAAAACTTTTATTTCAGAAAAACAATCTCCAGCATAAGAATCCAAGGTATTTCAACAGTACTGTGTAAATCATTCCATACCATACACTGTTGCCTCCACCCTGTGCCAGTCATTGCACTTGTTGCCCATCCGCTACAGAATACTGTGACGGGGTGTACATCAGAGCAAAGAGAGACAACAGGCCGAGGATGATCCAACAGGTTTACTAACAGGAATACAGGAACAGCACACGACAAGTCCAAATAAAACAGATTCGGGGGCACCTCCCGATAATCCAAAGTGCCAGATCACAACGTAATAGTCCTTTTCAGAGTCCCAGAAATCCCACACAATCCACTGGACGGCGAGGTCTGTCCGCAGATTCAGATCTCGCTCCCTTCCTCTTCAAAAACTCAACTCCCAACTGCATTTAGAAACAGGAGTGAATTGTTTGAGCTCGTGGGCCCGCCCCTCAAGGGTAGGGGTCTATGCAATGGTTGGGCCCACTAGAAGATTCTAGAAGGTTGGCTCCGAGATGTCTACAGGTTTGTGTAGTTGGCGTTATCCACTGCTTACGAAACAATGAGAAGTTCCCCTGGCTGTGTGGACAAGAGATAATTGCATTATGGGCCCAGAGACACAGGAGATGGGGGGAAGGTATGGTTACTTACATCCCAAGACATTTCAAAGTGTTCAGTAAGTACAACCAAAGGAAAGTGACATCACATCCTGACATAGTATTACAGCAAATACAGTGAGAAGGTAAAATACATCATGACAATTCCTTCCCCTCCCAACTTGTGTACGTACTAGGGACCTCTACAGGTCGCTGGTTAAGTACACGCAGGCATGGCTGACAGGACTCAAGGCTCCTCTTGCCTGGACAGTCCATCTGCATTTTGGTGTTGGCTGCCCCTTCTATATTGTATGGTAAAGTTATAGGGCTGCAGAGCCAGGCTCCATCGCAGTAAGCGTCCATTGTCCCCAGAGACTCTGTTCAGCCAGGTGAGGGGATTGTGATCAGTAACCACAGTGAATTCCCGTCCATACAGATACGGCCGTAGTTTCTTAAGGGCCCACACTACAGCCAGACATTCCTTCTCAACAGTTGCATAGGCCACTTCTCGGTCCAGCAGTTTCCGGCTGAGATAGGCGATGGGGTGCTCGTCCCCAGCTGCATTCACCTGGCTGAGGACAGCTCCCAGTCCATAAGCAGAGGCATCCGTTTGCACAATGAATCTCCTCTTGTAGTCTGGAGCAGCCAGGACAGGATCGCAGATCAAAGCATCCTTCAGCCGGTTAAAAGCCTCATCACAGGCTGGAGTCCAGATCACCAGCCGGGGCATTGTTTTCTTGGTCAGGTCGGTAAGAGGCTTGGCCACAGTACTGAAATGAGAAACAAATTTTCGGTAATAACTGGCAGTGCCCAGAAAAGCCATAACTTGTTTCTTAGTTTGGGGTACAGGCCAGTCTCTAATAGCCTGGATTTTGGCAGGCTCAGGTCGGAGCTTCCCTCCTCCCACTCTATGTCCTAGGTACTGGACTTCCCCCATCCCCGATTGGCATTTATCGGGTCGAATAGTTAGGCCGGCTGCAAGAATCAGGTCCAAAATAATGGCTACTTGATTCAGATGTTCCTCCCATGTGTGGCTGAAGACGGCGATATCATCCAAGTAGGCACAAGCAAAGTCATCACATCCCCGGAGGATCTGATCCACCATTCTCTGGAAGGTGGCCGGGGCATTTTTCATTCCAAAAGGCATGCTTAGAAATTCATACAGACCAAAGGGGGTTATAAAAGCGGACCGTTCTCTCCCTTCATCCGTTAGAGGGATCTGCCAGTATCCCTTACTGAGATCCAAGGTAGTGACATATCGGGACCCAGCCAGTCGGTCTAGAAGTTCGTCAATACGAGGCATTGGGTAAGGATCGCTGACGGTATGGTCGTTTAGTCGCCGATAGTCCACACAAAATCGAGTACTCCCATCCTTCTTGGGTACTAACACCACAGGGGAGGCCCAAGGGCTATGGGAGGCCTGGATTACCCCAAGCTGTAACATCTCCTCCAGTTCGTGCTGCATGGTGTTTCGAACTGATTCAGGTACCCGGTAAGGAGCCAGTTGTATGGGACGGATGCCCTGAGTGTCCACATGATGTTGGGTGACGGTGGTTCGACCTGGTTGGGATGAGAAAGCAGCCCGTCTCTGTTGAAGCACTTCCAGCATCTGGATTTTCTGTAAGGAGTCCAGGTAATCTCCCAGGGGAACCTGTTCCACAGTGGATGGGGCTCTCGCTGCTTCCACGAGATCAGGTAGAGAGTCCTCATCCTCTTGACCATCTTCTGAAGCCAACCGACAGCTTGCTATCATTGGAATGTTCCGGTCATGGTACTCCTTAATCATATTCACATGGACAGTCTTTTGTCTTAGCCCCTGATCATCTAAAGCAAGAAGGTAATTGGTATCATTCAGTTTTCTGAGAACCCGGAAGGGACCCTCCCATGTGGTCTGCAGTTTATTCTGCCGATGGGGAACAATCATTAAGACTTGTTGTCCTTCTACAAACTCCCGATAGCGTGCGTTACGGTCATACCATGTCTTCTGTCTGGTTTGAGCCATACGCAAATGACTCTGTGCAAAACTAGCAAGTTGGGCCAAGGTTTCTCGCAGCTTTAGGACATAAGGGACAACAGGGGTTCCCGTATCTTCAACTTGCCCCTCCCAGTATTCCTTGAGCAGGGTTAAGGGTCCTCGGACCTTTCTTCCATAGAGTAGTTCAAAGGGGGAGAACCCAGTGGACTCCTGGGGAACTTCCCGATAGGCAAACAAGAGATGGGGTAGGTACTTCTCCCAGTCTGAATCTCGGTCCGTGAAGGCCCTCAGCATATTCTTCAGAGTGCCGTTGAATCGTTCACAAAGTCCATTTGTTTGGGGATGATACGGGGTCGTTCGGATCGCTCGTACTCCACAGGTGCGCCACAGACACTGGACCAACTCTGACATAAACTGGGAGCCTTGGTCCGACAAGATCTCACTGGGGAATCCTACTCTGGTAAAAATAATAACCAAGGCCTCGGCCACCTTGGCTGCAGAGATACTTGACAAGGCCACGGCTTCTGGATATCGGGTGGCGTAGTCCACAACAGTGAGAATGTACTGCTTTCCAGATTTACTTGGTTTAGCCAGAGGTCCAATGATATCAACAGCTACTCTTTGAAAGGGTTCTTCTATTATAGGGAGCGGTTGCAGGGGTGCCTTTGGGTGATCTCCGGGTTGCCCTCTACGCTGACATATGTCACAAGTTCGGCAGAAATGCGCCACTGCTTGGGAAATCCCCGGCCAATAAAAAGTTTGAGTCAATCGTCTCTCGGTGCGGGTTTTGCCTTGATGGCCAGCCGTAGGAATGTCATGAGCCAGGTGTAATAGGGGAATTCTGTACTTCTGAGGAACAATCAGCTGTTTGCTATAAGTCCAGGGCTTATCTAGGGAGTCGGCATTGGCAACCCGATACAGAAGTCCATTTTCTCTGATAATTCTTTCTCCGTTTTCCCCTAGCTGCCCTATTTCAGCCCGAGTTCTAAAACTAGCAAGGGTGGGGTCAGTCTCTACTTCTTGTCTAAACTGAACTTTATCCCAAGTAACATTCATATTATCCCCACAAGAAGAATCACTCACCGGCTGTAATGGCAGTTCTGGTGGCCTCAGTTCCATGGATGGGTTGTACACGTCCACATGGGCTGCTCTCTTTGCTTGACTTCTGGTTACCGCACCGACAAAGTGGCAATGAAGATTCCCCACATCATTTCCTAGAAGAACGTCTGCAGGGAGGCCGCTCATCACACCGACCACACATTGTTTTGCCCCAAAGCCATAATCCAGGGTCACACTCGCTCTTGGAATATATCTCTGGGTACCTCCTGCCAGTTCAATGGCAATTCCTGGTCCCTTTTGAATTGCTTGTGGTTGAATTACTCGGGGATCGGCTATGGTGAGGAAAGCCCCAGTGTCACGGAAGCCAACAACTTTTTGGCCATCCAGCACGACCTCCTGTAGATGTTTGTCCTGAAGATCAGAAGAACAGGTGGCTGGAGCTCGCACCCCATAGACTCCGGGTAGGGGAGCCAGGATATCTGAGTCACTTGGCAAGTCATCAGGCACAGAATCCAGCTCTTCTCCTGGTGAAGGTGTCTGTAGGTAATGAACAGGCAAAGGCGGTCTGTAGCTGTTCTGTCTACGAACACCTGGACATTGGAATTGCATGTGCCCAGGCTGCCCACATCCATAACATCTGCGCTCTGGGATTCTTCCTCCGCGTCGTATTCCCAAAGGTGGAGCAGGAGTAATGCGAGGCACAGTCACACGAAGGTCCCCATGAGTTGACGGTCTAGGGTGATGGTGAACATTGGGGCCAGAAGGACCAGGGGCCACCAGCGTTGGGGGGTTGGTGTTTTTTTTTCTCACTGGGTAGTAGTTTTTTCCACTGAGGCTTGATGGTGAGAGCCTCATCAGCTAGAGCTGCAGCTTCCTCCACAGTGGCTGGTCTCCTTTCACGCACCCATTCCCGGATCTCAGCGGGGCACTTGAAGTAAAACTGCTCTTTTAGGAGGACCTGGAGGACGGTCTCCAAGGTTAAGGCCTCCTCTGCCTCCAACCAACGATGCCACAGATGTTTGAGTTTGTGGGCATACATCTTGAAGGACACTTCCTCATCACATGCTAGAGTACGGAACTGAGTCCTGTAAGTGTCTGGCGTTACAGCATAATGTTCTAGAATAGTCTGTTTAATATCCGCATACTCACAGTTCCACCGAGGGTCCATAGCTCTATAGGCTGCAGCAGCTCCACCCTCTAAGAGCCCAACCAGATGCCGGACGCGCTCCCTTTCTGGGACTTCCATTAATCGACACTGATGCTCAAAGTCCTGGAAGAAGCCCTCAATGTCACCAGCAGCCTCATTAAACTGCTTGAAGTCTTTGCGGGACACTCTGGGAAGTTCCCTCATGATGGGTGCTGGGGTTACAGTCTGTCTGGAACCTCTCGCGGCTTCCACAGCGAGCTGCTTATCCAGCAATGCCATCTCCTCCATCCTGCGCTCCTTCTCTTCAGCTCCACGCATGGCCTCCCTCTTATCTTCTATGGTGGCCTCATCTCCAAGCAGTGCCATCTTTTCCTTGTACCACACAACCCATTGACTTTTTTGGGTATTCACCTCCGGCTCCCGTCTTTGCTCCCCTTGCTGTGGAAATTGTTCCTCGGTGCCATCTTGCAGGCAAGCGTGTTCCAATGCCTCAATTAGTTGCTCCTTAGAGAGTCCTTTGTAGCCGACACCTAATTCACGGGCCTTTGTTTGTAGACTCGCCACAGTCCAGTTCCTGTATCCTGAGGTTCTGGTTTCAGACGTCGATTGGCTGTTGTCCTCCATTTCTTCTGCTCTGATCCCGCCGCTGCCACCAGTTTGTGACGGGGTGTACATCAGAGCAAAGAGAGACAACAGGCCGAGGATGATCCAACAGGTTTACTAACAGGAATACAGGAACAGCACACGACAAGTCCAAATAAAACAGATTCGGGGGCACCTCCCGATAATCCAAAGTGCCAGATCACAACGTAATAGTCCTTTTCAGAGTCCCAGAAATCCCACACAATCCACTGGACGGCGAGGTCTGTCCGCAGATTCAGATCTCGCTCCCTTCCTCTTCAAAAACTCAACTCCCAACTGCATTTAGAAACAGGAGTGAATTGTTTGAGCTCGTGGGCCCGCCCCTCAAGGGTAGGGGTCTATGCAATGGTTGGGCCCACTAGAAGATTCTAGAAGGTTGGCTCCGAGATGTCTACAGGTTTGTGTAGTTGGCGTTATCCACTGCTTACGAAACAATGAGAAGTTCCCCTAGCTGTGTGGACAAGAGATAATTGCATTATGGGCCAAGAGACACAGGAGATGGGGGGAAGGTATGGTTACTTACATCCCAAGACATTTCAAAGTGTTCAGTAAGTACAACCAAAGGAAAGTGACATCACATCCTGACATAGTATTACAGCAAATACAGTGAGAAGGTAAAATACATCATGACAAATACAATTCAAGCTTATCACTTTCACCCACAAATCTCTTGTTGCCTGTACAAGAAATTGAGATACAACATGTAGGGAGTTGCCAACAAAGGGACCCATGCAGGGTATAATTCAGCATAAGACCCTACATACAGAAAAGAAAAGGTAAGATTGTTATTTTGACAAAACCCTAGTTTTGTTACCAAAACAGCAATATATTTCTGGGAAAATACTGTATATTGCTGCTGACATTTTGTATGAATGCTGAGTGCCATAAAGTGGAATGATCGTTGTAGGGATTAAAAATGTATTCACGACATAATATCTAAAGAATCTCAGAGCTATACAGCAAGGATAGGTGAGCGCAATGGTTGTTTTTTAAAAATTGCCATGTATAGATTGCCACGAAGGGTGACATTATACTCTATCGGGGCTACCGCGTGGCATTATACTATATGGAGGCCACAGAAAGAGACATTATGTTATATGGGGCAGGAATAGGCAACATTATATTGTGTATGGGACACAGTGGGGGATATTATACTGTGTGGTGGCCACACGGGGATATTACTACTATATTGGGGCCAGAATGGGGCACAATATACTGTATAGGGGGCAGAATGTGGGACATTATACTGTATCGGGGCCACAGAGTGGGGCAGTATTAAGTATAAGGGCACCAGAGTGGGAGATTATACTGTATAAGTGCCACATAGGGGGACATTATACTGTGTGGGGCCAAAGAGAGGGACATTATTCTGTATGAAGGTCATAGAAGGGACACTATACTACATATGGGTAACTGAGCATTATACTGTATGGTGGCCACAGAGGCGAACATTACTACTATATTGGGGCCAGAATGGGGGACATTGTACTGTATGGGGGCCACAATGGTGGACATTATACTGTATGGTGGCCAGAATGGAGAACATTATTACTGTATGGGGCCACAATGGGGTGCATTATACAGTATTGGGGCCACAATGGGGAACATTATACTGTTTGGAGGCCAGAATGAGTGGTTCATAGGGGGACATTAAACTGTTTGGATCCACAGAGAGGGACATTATACTGTATGGGGTAACAGAGGAGGACATGGCTACTATATTGTGGCCAGAATTGGGGACATTATACTGTATGGGGTCACAGAGAGGGACATTATACTGTATGGGGTCAAAGGGAGGGACATTAGTACAATATTGGGGCCAGAATGATTGACATTATTCTTTATGTGTGCCTCATAGGGTGACTTTAGGCTGTATGGGGTCACAAGGGGGGTATTACTGCTAATTTGGGGCCAGAATGGGGGACATTATACTGTATGGGGTCACAGAGGGGTATTGGAGCCAGAATGGGGAACATTATACTGTATGTGGTCGCAAAGGGGTACATTACTACTATATTGTGGCCAGAATGGGGGACATTATACTGTATGTGGTCACAGAGGGCGACATTACTTCTATGTTGGGGCCAGAATGGGGGACATTATACTGTATGTGGTCACAGAGGGCGACATTACTACTATATTGGGGCCAGAATGGGGGACATTATACTGTATGGGGTCAGAGAGGGGACATTACTACTATATTGGGGCAAGAATGGGGGACATTATACTGTATATGGTCGAAGAGGGGTACATTACTACTATATTGTGGCCAGAATGGGGGACATTATACTGCATGGGGTCACAGAGGGGGACATTATACTGTATGGGGTCACAGAGGGGGACATTAGTATAATATTGGGGTCAGAATGATTGACATTAGACTCTTATGGGTACCTCATAGGGTGACATGATACTTTTTGGAACCACAGAGGGGGACATTATACTGTATGGGGTCACAGAGGGGGACATTACTACTATATTGTGGCAAGAATGGGGAACATTACACTGTATGGGGGCAGAATTTTACTGTACCGGGGTCACTAAGTAGGACATTATACTCTATGAGAGCCACAATTGGAGACATTATTACTATTTTGGGGTCAGAATGGGGGACATTACAGGTCTACACTAGCTGACTTGCAACATTAAAGGACCACTAATCGGCTAATCGGCCACATGGTTGCCAGTCAGCAGTCATTTAATAGTGTGTTTAGAATGATCAGTTCTGTGCACGTAGACGGCAATTGATCTTGACAGAAAATGCCCTTTTTACAAATGACAATTGGCTGCTGAGAATGAAGAGTTTTAAGGCAGCCTAATGATTTTGCCCGATGATCGAGAGTTTAACTTGTTTATTGGGTGATTGGCAGCTGTTTACACCACGCGATTATCAGTGAATGATAATTAATCGTTAAATGTGTGAATCTGTGACTCCCAGGCAAAACCAGGTCGTCACAGAGCCTGCACAAATCCAGCAAAGTGCAGGCCATTCTCCTCCTTGGCACCAACACAGCCCCAACACAGATATACACCAGCCAATCAGGCCCTAGTCACTCCCCCCAGGAAAATGGGAGGGATCGAGAAGAGCTTAGGAAGTGACAGAGAAGAGTTTAGTTTCAGTTTGAGCTGGAGTCAGTGGAGAGCTGACAGGAGGGAGTTAGAGCTCCCTGGAGAGGGTGGTAGTCATGGTTGGAGCCCTGGACCACCGGATGACTGGACTAGCTACACTGACTGGGTGGCAGTGAGGGCCACAGGCGACGGAGATCCGGTCGCGGGGAACCTGAGGTAGACTGGGGCAGGGTTGTAGGCCGCCGGTGCCGAGAGAGGGGATCCGGTCCGGAGGCCGTTTTAAGCGGACTAGTCCAGATGAGAGAGAGACAGACAGAGAGTGCGGAAGAAAGGGCCCATAACGTTACAGAGTGGGGGACTGAGAACTGAGGAGCAGAGGGCAGAAAAGTCACCAATGATCTGCTGACTCCATGCAGAGTCCAGACCTCCTCTGGTAACATCAAAACAAACACTGCACCTCTTGGGAGCTTCATGGCTGAGCAGCTGAAGCATAACATCACCAAGCACAATGCAGAGCTGTGCATCACCAAGCACAATGTTGAGCCATATATCACCAATCAGAATGCCGAGCTGCAGCCGTACATCACCAAGCACAATGCCAAGCAGCAGCCATACATCACCAAGCACAATTCCAAGCCGTACATCACCAAGCACAATGCCGATCATTGGATGGAGCTTTTTGGGGGAGTTTTTATCTCCTCTTTTTGTTGCTATTTTTGCTATTTATCAGTGTAGGGACCTGCAAGCGTGAGGATCCGTGATGAGGATTGCGGGCTTACGTACGTTGGCCAATTTACTAACTAATACCTCATATATATATTATATGTATTTTTTGCACTTTTTTATACGGGGTGCAGCCGGGCCTCTTAATACGGCCGTGCATAGTGGAATCTCTGTCCCTTGTGTGCTGCAGTGAGTAGTGTCCGAGTAACCCGCCTAATCTAATAGTAAGGGCGTGGTAATAGGTTGCTGGCTGGACACCATGCGCATACAAGTGTGAACAGTGCCCTATGCGCGCCACTAGTGTGCAATTTACCTTGCACCTGTGAAGTGTCCATCATGTTGAGAGGTTTGTCTGCATCCTGTTTGTGCATTAAATGTGTTGGTATGGGCTGACTGGACTGGTTGCCCTCTTTTCTGCTGTGAGTATACCATATATCACCAAGCAGAATGCCGAGCTGCAGCCGTACATCACCAAGCACAATTCCAAGCCGTACATCACCAAGCACAATGCCGATCATTGGATGGAGCTGTGTAAAGTTGCCACCCCTGGACTCTGGAGGAGACATGTTCTGTGCAGTGATGGATGACACTGCTCTATCTGCTTCTGATGGAGGAGTCTGGGTTTGGTGGATATCAGGAGAATGTTACCCCTTGACCAAATTGTGCCACTGTACAGTTTGGTGGAGGAAGATGATACTCTGGGTTATCAGGGGGCGGCCTCAGCCTCTTAGTTCCAACGAAGGGAAGTCTTATTGCTGCAGCACAAGACATTGTGGACAATTGTAGCTTCCAGCTTTGTGGGAACAGCTTGAGAAGACCCTTTTCTGTTCCTCATGACTGCGCCTACTGCACAAACTCCATACAGACATGGTTGGCAGAGTTTGGTGGAAGGACATGACTGGTCGCCCAGAGCAGAGATGCATTAAACCCAAATAACATACAGGAAAATGACATTTATAATCCCACCACCGCTGGACAGCTATATAATGTTACACACTGCTCCAACAAGTTGACAATCTACACACACACATATAGACGGTATGTACAGATGCTATAGGATTTTGCCTCCTTTCTTGCATTCAGCCCCTTATCATCCAATAAACACGTGTTATATAAATAGCCTAAAGCAGAAATTGCAGAGCCACTTCATTTTTGTGTCTGGAAGTCTCCTGCCACTGTGATAAATGACCCTTCCTGTTGGCCAGTTGATTCAGAGCTGATCTTTTCATTAAATCATTCCGGGGGGCTAATATATGAGCAGAGAGGCTCGAAACCAGTCTGTTCAGTTCTTACTGGTTCTGAACTATGCAGCATTTCTGTATATCAGGTTCACCGGTCAAAATACATCATGTTGTAAGAAGTTGCTATAGATTTGTGGTTCTGTGCCTATACGATATATATATATATATATATATATATATATATATATATATATATATATATATATAGATAGATAGATAGATATATATACATACATTTTACATACAGTATATGCAACACCCAGGACCCCAGGGGTCACAGGTCACTACACTCACCACATACACCCCCACACTAGAAAGGTACCACCAGTCAACCACAAAGACCTGATTGCCTCCCTCAGCGTTAGACAGGCACACCAGTGGGCAGAGTCAGGTGGAAAGACACGCCCTCCGAGGAGTCTGCTGGCCTGAGGCAGGAACACAGTAGACACAAGAACAGTGAGTTGAGTTCTGTACAGCAGAGTGGAGAGTAGTGGAGTACGGATCTGCTCGGGGCCTGGGTTGAAGCCTAAGACCCCCCCCTCAAAACAGTCAGGCAGGCAGACGGCAGTGGCCGCCTGCAGGAGACTGGGAATACGACCAGTGGAACCGTAAGGGACTGGAACAGGGTAGTGGCCCACCGGAACCGAACCGGGGAGCTAACTGGATACCGGAGCACCAGGCAGGGTACTCAGACCCCGACTAGGTTATATGCCATCACCATAGTCAGATTAACTGATTGCGGTCTGGACCTCAGGGGTTCATTTCCACCAAAGTTCCGATTGAAAGCAACAGCCCAACCCGTTCGGATAAGAGCCACCGCCAGAGACCAGAGATCCAAGGGCCAGCGTCTGCAGGCAAAAGGGGCTCCTACAACACATACACGCCAAGGAGCGGACTACCAGTGCCCAGGCACAGTGGTCACACTACAAACAGAGGTGCAGGAGAAAGGCGGACATTGCCAACCCGACTAGGAAGCTGCAGCCGGCTGCGGGCCCCGTTCATTCCTCCGTTTGGTTTACCAGTGACTCTGTGTGGTTTAATCGTGAGTACACCAGTGCCATCCGGCACCGCACCGCAGCCCTGCGCCCTGCACCCCGGCCATCACCCAACCGGGCCCCGGGACCAACATCCCCTATCCACAGAGGGGTCAACACCTAGCTGCGCCACTACACCGCTCTCGGGAGTCCCCGTACCTTCACCGCAGCGGTAGTGTCCACCATCACCACAACCCATGGGTGGCGTCACGAACAATCAACCGAAAAACCAAACACCCTCATTCCCCGCGTGTAGCGCCAACCCCCCCTTGCAGAGCGACGTGACCCCCGGGTCTGTGAGAGGTTCGAGCCACCACCTGCAGCACGAGCACGGATCCGAGCGGCTCAGCGGTCTCAGCCGAGGCCGCGGGGCGGTTCACATATATGTCGCGCCCAGGGATATGGGGTACTCGGTCCCAGGCAGTATATATATTGGGAATGTCACTTTGGTTGGCGTTGCCTGACTCCGCTCCCTGGGCCCTTTTTGTAATGGGGATATATTTACAGGGAATTAACACGTGACACCACTTGCGGTATGGCGGCTATGTAGATGGAGCCGTCGCTGCACAATGTGCACTACTGGGGCTGATGTTAATGGCAGCCTGGATGTTAGACCCTCCGCAAGCAGGGACGGGCCTCAGAGGGTAGGTGTAATGACGGGTATTGGAAGATAGTCCATGCAAGGGGTTCAGTGCAACTGGTTCTTTACTCACTCTCTGGTGGTAACTGGTCATCCGAGGCCGGCTGGTTTCACCTCCAGGTCCCCTTTGTTCCAGTGCCTGTGTGTCGCCCAGGAAAAGGGGGTACTCAGATCCGGGCCAAGGGGTCACTTCTGTGAGTATCATGGTGGCATGACCCGGTCTGTGATCCCAGGCTGTACAGCAAAAAGGGGCTTAGGTAAGGGAGATTGTCCGTGACGCCATGCGTGGGTTGCGGTGATGAGATGATGTGGAGGGTCAGGAACGCAGATGGAAGAAATACTCAGTCTTTTGTAAACCAAATTGCTGGTAACTGGTGCCCACAGATGCTGTGAGGACGGGTCCCACACCCGTGCATGTAATTCAGGTGCTGTTCTCCTGCCTGATGTCTGTGTCTGTTTTGTACACAAGTCCGGACTGGGTCCCGACAGTCGACACCGGGGGACCACTAACCTCTCCCGGTCCACTTCGGGTCCCACAAGCGGCTGGACTATTCCTGAGGCCCTTACTGCCACTTTTCCTAGCCCCACACAAGGGTTGCTTCCAGACCTCTCTCCTCCTGCAGACTGACCACAGCTCAAACTCTGCTCTTTCTAAGCTCCTCTCGCCCCCCCTCCCTTTTCCTGGGAAGGGGGTGAGTGGGGCCTGATTGCCTGGTGTGAATCTGTGTGGGAAACTCCCCAAGGGAGAGTGAGATCTGCACCAAAAAGATGGATGCAGACCTCTGTGACACCCTGGTTTTGCCAGGGCGGCACACTCCCCCTTGGTAAAACACAGCCCGTCCTCGGGCTGGCCAGCTACCAACATTTATTTATTTATTTATTTTTTAAACGGGAAAGGAAAAGTTAAAACATTACAATCATACATCTTCCAACATCGGGACGTACATCTGCTTAATTGTTACAAACATTAACTCTGCTGCCGGCGCAGCCTCCTCCAGCCACTTTCCCTCAGTCCACCACAGGGCAGCACGGGTCCTCAATGTCACATTCACTCACGGTGACATTGTCCAGAAAGACCCCGTCTTCCACTATCTGCAGTGCGGGTACGGTAACCGGGCTCTGGAACGTGAACAGTCCTCACTCCTTTAACTCCTTGCCGTCCTCCACCAGGGGCCCCGACCCCTGATGGCGCCCTCTGGGACTCCAACCACAGTGGCGTTCAACAAGTCGGGCAAGGTCCTCCTCCTTCCACCCGTGTGCTGGATGGCGTCTCCCGGGAACATGGGGACGTTTAACAAAGGCAGGAGGGTTACTGCAGGAGTGGGTCCTTTAAAACTTGTAACTTTAAAACTTTAAAACTTTGGGGGTTAACTTGCAGATGTGGCTACCACTGCTGCGGCTACCGCCACTCCCAGTATGGGGCACGGGTTCCGTGCTCTGTCTCCTGCTCAGGAGCCAGGCCCACTCGGATGCCCTCGGCGCCGGCTATAACCGGCCTCGCTAACGGCCGAGGGCCCCATCGCTCAGTGGCCTGCTCCTCCTCTGCAGGTACACCCCGGGTGCTCCACAGCTGGGATGGGGTACCTGGGAGCGGCTGGTGCTGCATCTGGGGCAGACTTCCGGTCTGGTGCTGCCGTCGTTGCGGCCGGGCGGACTGCCGGAGCTGACGTCATCTCCGTTGCGGCCGGGCGGACTGCCGGGGCTGACATCATCACCGTTGCGGCCGGGCGGACTGCTGGAGCCGACATCATCTCTGTTGTGGCCGGGGATGATGTCATCGGGGTTGCGGCTCGCTTATACAGGAACGGAATTAGGCAAAGTCCTGGTGTTCCTGCCTTTACAGTCCTGGTTACATGTCGCAGACTCGGCCTTCTTGCTGCTCCCCCTTGGTTCTCGGGAGCAGTCCTTCTAGCAACTTTTAAAGTTTTTCTTTCGCTTCCAGTCCTCCGGAGCTTCACTTGCGCCCACGTTCCCAGGGGGGCGGAGCCTCTTTTTCGCGCCCACCGCTCGGGAAAGAAGGCACCAAGCTGTTGTTTTTGGCGCCTAAAATGGCGGACTTCGGGATTTTTCTTCAGCGGGACGCCGCTGACGGACGGGACAAGGCGCACTTCCACTGGTAAGTGGATGGGTTCAATCCTGTTCGTGATGCCAAATTGTGTCGCCCAGGGATAGGGGGTACTCAGATCCGGGCCAAGGGGTCACTTCTGTGAGTATCACGGTGGCGTGACCCGGTCTGTGATCCCAGGATCCACAGCAAAAAAGGGCTTAGGTAAGGAAGATTGTCCGTGACGCCACTCGTGGGTTGCAGTGATGAGATGGTGGCACCGCCGCTGCCTCTGGGGACCGTGCCCGGGACTGATGGTGTGGGGCAGCAAGGTGGGATCCCCTCCATGGGTAGGAGAGGTGTAGTCCCGGGGCCCAGTGGGAGTTGTGGTGGTGGCAGGGATTGCAGGGAATAGTACACTCACAGTTCGGTTATCGTGGTGCTGGATGAAGCTGGATTGATGTGGCGGGTCAGGAACGCAGATGGAAGAAATACTCAGTCTTTTGTAAACCAAATTGCTGGTAACTGATGCCCACAGATGCTGTGAGGACAGGTCCCACACCCGTGCGTGCAATTCAGGTGTTGTTCTCCTGCCTGATGTCTGTGTCTGTGTTATACACAGGTCCGGACTGGGTCCCGACAGTCGGCACTGGGAGGCCACTACCCTCTCCCGGTCCCACAAGCGGCTGGCCTATTCCTGAGGCCCTTACTGCCACCTTTCCTAGCCCCAAACAGGAGCTGCTTCCAGACCTGTCTCCTCCTGCAGACTGACCACAGCTCAAACTCTGCTCTTTCTAAGCTGCTCTCGCCCCCCTCCCTTTTCCTGGGGAGGGGGTGAGTGGGGCCTGATTAGCTGGTGTGAATCTGTGTGGGAAACTCCCCAAGGGAGAGTGAGATCTGTACCAAAAAGATGGATGCAGACCTCTGTGACACCCTGGTTTTGACAGGGCGGCACACCTGTGTAGCAATCTGGTCCCTTCTTCCCCTGTACCTGTCTCTGGTTAGTGGGACCCCGTGGAGTAGAGCAACTGGGGGTCCCCGTCCGGTGGTGTTTCTTTCCACTTCTGTCTGTATGACAGTAGCGTGAACCCTGTGGGGATGGAGTCTCTGGTCCTGTCCTCGGCTCTCTCTTTGCTACTGAGTCTTGGATTTTTAGGGTCAGGGAGGTCCTTCATGGTCCCCTCACTGTGTAGGTGTTAACAGACCTGCCTGGAGCTTTATGCCTGTCCTAGGTTCCTGTACCGCGTTGGTGCATAGTTCTGGGAGTACTCCACCGGCAACTACCCTCCGGGGCACCAGAATACTATCAACTCCGTGTCAGCCCGTCTCCTCACGTCCACCGTCACTCCTCTCTTACTCCTGTGTGACTGTTCACAGTCTGCCCCTCCCATCTGGTCAACTAGTGGACTGGACTGGCTCCACCTCTAGGCGGCCAACCATTGGTCCGACCCTAGCCTTGCACCATTGTATGGGGGATTGTTGGGGAAAACTGGGATTACCTGGAGTGTTTGTGTGTTACCAGCACTGGTCTTCCGGCCCTAGTGGGTAGGCCCTGCATCCTGGTGAGGATGCAAAACCTTGTAGCTCCCTGATGGCTTCAGGGGTGCTACATGTACACACAGATCTACTATTGTAACATTGAAACCAACTATTCTGACTCTATAACTAGGCTGCGAGTGTAGGACACGGGAGACACCGCTTCTGCGTCTCTTATACCACTACTTATGTGACGCCCTGGGCAAGCCAGGGGTCACAGGTCACAACATCACATGCACCCCCACATTCCCTGCAGGTACACCAAGCTAACCCAAAATCCTTGTTGCCTTCCTCCAGGGGCTGATGTCCACACCAGGGGGTGGGCCAGGAGGTTGGCTCCGCCCACCGAGGAGTTCACAGCCCTGGAGGCGGGAAAACCAGGCAGTCAAGCTAGGGAAGTGAAAGTGAGAGGAAGCAAGAAAAGTTTAGGAAGTGAAAGTAGAAGGAAGTGAAGTGGTAGAGGAGCTTAGGAGAGAAGCTGAAGTAAAGTGAAAAGAAACAGTTTGTAAAGCCTGAAGTTGGTCCGGGTGTGTGCCCCGGACAGTGACAGCAAGGTCAGCAGACGGCGGTGATAGTCTGCAAGGGGACTGCTCGGAGGTTGCTGGAAGGACCGCGGACGGGTGGTGACCCGGCGGTACCGGAGCAGTATACGAAGAACAGTCAGCACCAGGGCAGGGGCCTTTCGGATCCCGACAAGGCTAGGAGTCGCCATAATTTGCCAAATCCGTCAGTGAAGGGGACCTCTGTCTCCTAACAACCAAGTCCCGATTGAAGGCAACAGTCTGACCGTGAAGGGGAGACACCGCCACCGCCAGGGCACCAGTTTCCCAGGGCCAGCGCCTGCGGGCAAAGTAGGGCTCCTTCGGCCCAGATTGAAGCCGAGGAGTGGGTAACCGGTGGGGACCCATCGCTACCAAGAGACTTTACATAGGTGCAGGGAAGAGACCGTCACCGCTAACTGCAGGGAACATCAGCACCGTGAACCGTCCGAGGGACCCGTCCAACCAGCCGTTTGTTTACCGAGAACTGTGTCGTGTTTACTGGCTGAGTGAGTACCTCCGTGCCGTGCGGCACAGCGCTGCCCCTGCGCCCCTGCACCTCTACAGGCCCCATACCCGCCTGTCCACCATACCAACCCCATCACTGGGCCCTGGGAGCACCAAGACCCCTACCCACGGAGGGGCAAATCAACAACTGGCTGCTCCGAACCATCACTCCCGGGCTCCCCAAACAGAGCAGCGGTGGTGTCCACTCAATCACCACAGCCGTGGGTGGCGTCACGGACAATAAACTATCCCAAAACCCAATCCCCTTTCACTCACGGGCGAGGAGCGCCGCTCGAGTCCCTGGGATCCGGCCCATCGCTCGAGCCACCGAGCAGCAGCAGGCTGCAGCAGCCACGGCAGCCGGACCAGAGCAGTAGGGAGAGCGCGGCGTCCCCTCCTCCGCCCGCGACACTTACATATAGAAACTTCAGCAAATAGCTTGTCTCGACTGCACAGGCACGTATGAAGATTCCAGAAGAAATGGTTCATTTTCCAGCTGAATTCTTGTATTATGCAGAGTACAGGTTAAAAACACAATTCTGAACCAGAGCTGCAGTGTTTTCCTGAATATAAGCCCTACCCTGAAAATAAGCCCTAGTTGCAGTTCAATAATGAAGTGTCCATGCAGCTAAAAGAGTTAAAGAATACGCAGGACATGACAGGCCCACGGGGTCTGGGGGCTTACTCGATGCAATAAAGCCCCAACACTACGCAAAGTATTTCTCTACGTTGGGGTCCCTAGCTAGTGTGTGTGTCCTCTCATGCAGTTAAAAAACTTACCGTGTATGGGAAGCTGAGACTCAGGCTATATATGCGTATCATGTGGATTGGCAATAGGTGTGAGTGGGGTGGGTTCACAAACGAAAAACTATTAACAAATAAGGAATAACGTTTGGAACACCATTCTAAGTCTGAACTGGGTGCAAAAACCTAAAAAAAGATCACTATATGCCAATCCACATGATACGCATATATAGCCTGGGTCTCAGCTTCCCATACACGGTAAGTTTTTTAACTGCATGAGAGGACACACACTAGCTAGGAAATACAAAATGGATACAGCCGCACACTAAATGCCATCAATGTATAAGGGAACTCTGGTACTGCATTACTGCTATATGAAAAAATGAGATTTTTAGTTTATGAATTGGCCAATGCATGTAAGCCCGGAAACCAACGGCAAGGTAAATCTCAATATTCCGGGTCCCTAACTAAAATGCCACTATCTAGGTTAAAAACATCCATGTCTGGGCAGCTAGACTAAAAATCTAACTTGAAATGCCACTATCTGGACTAACCTCCATGTCTGGGCAGCTAGGACTCCTGGTATAAGGATTATAAACACAGCCTGGTTTATAGGGCGGAGTGCTCAGTCACAAAGAAACTCACTGCAAATATTTCAAAAAACTGACCTTTTTGGACATAAAAGTATTTACAAAGGACCGATTAAAAATTGATGAGCAGCCACCACTAGAGGGAGTTAAAGAGCTTATTGCATACAGTGTTATTAGAGAGGTCAATGTATATTCAGTATGCAGTACACTCCCTCTGTTGGTGGATGTAGGTAACAGCATGTTGTCTATTTATTCTTTGTCCAGACAGGAGATATAGAAATAAATCAGTAGAGAATTTTTTAACCTAAAACCAACCTAATCCTAAAAAGGTGGAGATGAAGGAAATACATAACAAAGATCTATAAGCAAGGCTGTCTTCTTCAGTTCCACTTTGCACCCCCACAGACTCCCGTCCTAAATTCTGCTAGACACAAAGCAAAATAATTGCAATTCAGAATTTATAGTGCAAATACCTATAATGCTCGCACATTACACGGAGGCTGAACTTCTGACTATTTACCACAAAGCTATAAACAAACTGTTAATTTAGACTTGGTTAATCCTCCATTAAGTTAAGTTACAGACTAAGAAGCGTCTCTAAGGAGAAGTACGGCTCCTATCACAGGCCACAACTCTTTATAACGTCCCATAGCCGTATGTAGATCTCTGCGCGCGCAGCGGAGTAATGAACTGTTAGAGCCATAAGAGCATGTGTGCACCGTCATTAAGTTAATGCATTCGGCACTTGCAAGCACAAAGCGTCCTACTTGCCGAGAAAGAGATGGGTATAATCCGTTTGGATGCACAGAATAGATGTAGCCATTATGGGAGATCAACTCGTATGAAATTTCTGGTTCAAATGCAGGTTTTGGCTTGGGACATGGTGGACAACCGGCACCTGTTCAAGAAATGACGCTACATCCAAGTGCGCACCTACACATGCTGTACAATATTCATTCCTGGGTGCACCATACTGATAACACGCCTAAAGTGTCGTGGGCGGAGGAGGGGACGCCGCGCTCTCCCACTGCTCGGGTCCGGCCGCTGCTGCTGCCGCTGCTCTGTGGTGGCTCGAGCGGTGTGCCGGATCCCGGGGACTCGAGCGGCGCTCCTCGCCCGTGAGTGAAAGGGGTGTATTGGTGGTGGGGATTTGGTTATTGTCCGTGACGCCACCCACGGTTGTGGTGATTTTTGCTAAAACCACCGCTGCTCTGTATGGGGATCCCGGGAGCGGTGACAGGGAGCAGCTGAGTTGTTAGTTCTCCCCTCCGTGGGTAGGGGGTGGTTGTCCCGGGGCCCAGTGATGGGGTGGAGGATGGGTGATGGCAGGCCGGTTGCGGGGCCTGGTGAGGTGCAGGGTCGCGGGGGCAGCGCTGTGCCGCACGGCACGGTGGTACTCACTCAGCCTGAGACGATGACACAGTTCTCGGTAAAATACACGGCTGGAAAGACGGTTCCCACGGACGGCTGCTGTTGCTTTTCCCCGGTAGTTAACGGTGACTGTCTCTTTCCCTGCACCTAGTACTTCTGTTGGTTCCAATGGGTTCCCACCGGTAACCCGCTCCCCGGCTTGGATATGGGCCGGAGGAGCCCCTCTTTGCCCGCAGGCGCTGGCCGTGAGAAACTGGTGCCTTGGCGGTGGCTGTGTCTCTCTCTACTGGTTGGACTGTTGCCTTCAATCGGGACTTAGTTGTTTGGAAACCCGGAGGTCCCCTTCACTGACGGATTTGGCAAATTCACGGCGACTCCAAGCCTTGCCGGGGTCCGAAAGGCCCCTGCCAATGGTGCTGGCTTCTCCTTGTGTACCGGTCCGGTACCGCCGGGCCACCACCCGTCCACAGTCCTTACGGCAACTCCGATAGGCCACTCCTGCAGACGGTCACCGCCGTCTGCTAACCTTGCTGTCTCTGTCCGGGGCACACACCCGGACGCTCTCCGTCAGTTGCTCTACTCCACTTCACTTTTTCTCCTTCCACTTTCACTTCCCTAGCTTAACTCTCTCTTTTCCCGCCTCCAGGACTGTGAACTCCTCGGTGAGCGGGACCAACCGCCTGGCCCACCCCCTGGTGTGAACATCAGCCCTTGGAGGAAGGCAACAAGGATTTTTGGGTCTAGCTTTGATGTGCCTAACCGGGGTGTAGGGTGTGGTGATGTCATTACCTGTGACCCCTGGCTTGTCCAGGGCATCACATTCCCCCTTAGCAAATTGCAGACCGTCCGCGGGCTGCCCGTCCAACACCGGTTTTATTTTTCCTTTTTTTTTTTTTTTTTTTTAACTGTAAAAATATAAAAATGTAAAACGGTGACAGACATACAATTAAAATAACATCTTCCCACATCGGGAGGTACTCTTACTTAAACGGTTTCAACGGTTACGGCTTCCGCTTTCTCCCACCCAAGCAACCTGGCCCTGATGCTGCCCCTAGCAAACAGGCAGCACCCCTTGACCCCAGTCCTGCACAAATTGCCCGAGAGGGTTCTGTCCTTTTTCAGGGGACCCACGTCCATGGGGAACCCCTGAAACCCCCAGAGGAATGCCACCGGTTCCGGTGGTGGCTGGGCCCCAGCCTGCTCCACTGCGGGCCCTTCCTCCAATCTGCCTCTCCGGAGGCGGCAACGGTTGGAAGCTGCAACAACACATTATTTACAAGCCACTAATGTTTGTGGTTGCCCTGCAAGTTCTCAGGCTTGTCCATAAGAAGTTCCTTATGCAGCTTTGTAACGGTCCCCACGGGGACAACGGTGCCGGCAACGACCGGTTTCAATCAGCGGTAATCAGGTGACTTTTCTTCGGTTTCATTCACTTTCATTTTTACATAAACTTTCAAAACTTTTCAACACACAGATGGTCCCAACGGGGCCTGGGACAACGGTGCTCCGCTGCCCTTACTCCGATTCTTCAGCTGAGGCGGATCCATCCTCCGCCACCAGCATATCAAACATGCACTGACATGCCTGCTGTGACAGAGGTGCCCGGTATCCATTTCCACCGGTGCGCGGGGTGTAGAAAACCACTGGGTCTCCTTCATAGCGGGGACGCTCACTTGCCCCCTCAAACTCAGCAGTGGGCTCGGGGCCGGAGTCATCATCAATTATTCTTGCGTCAGGCAGGTTGCCGCCAGCTGCCGCAGCCTCCGGGTCCCTCAGCACATCAGGCTCTACTGCTGTGGCACGGTGCAGCATATCAGGTTGACCAACACTGGGGTGCCCCATAGGCAATGGCAGAGACGATGCAAAAGCCGAAGCTGGACCGGGCCTCCCAGCCGCAGTGGCCGGTCCCTGTGGGACATGGAGACGTGGGTCGCCCGTCGGCTCCATCACGCCGGCTCCCATCGCATGCATCGGGACAGTCGCAACCAGCACTTCCACCTCGCTGGTCCACTGCTCCATCATCTGGAAGATCTGATTCTGCTGACGCTGGTTGAACTCAATTACTCTGGCCCTCATCCACGCCCCAGTCCCGGGCTCGGGCACGGAACCCGATGCAATCACTGCCGGGGCCTCCAACACATCTTCATTACGGGGCTTCGGCTCCGGTGGCCTCTGGGGAAGCAATTTCAGGGCTGCCCAGGGCGTCTCCAGCCGGTCGGTCCGCTTGGGCGGACGGGCAGGGTACCGCTACCGGTTGGACAGGTAGCGGGCCTAGTGGTGGGGCGGCAACGACTAACGCGGGTAGCGGGGGAGACAGCAGGGTGAACGGGTGTAGGCCGGGCCCCTCAGCCGCGATGACCGACCCACTAGGGGTACAGGGGCGTGGGTCTCTTACCCGTTCCTCCAAATCTTCCTCCACCTCGCATCTTCGCATAGCAGCCACCACGTCCGCCATGTCGGCCTCCCACTCCTCCAGGAGGAGCTGCATCCGGGCTTGCAGATGATGACTCAGCGGGGCAGTTCGGTCCTCCATCCACGCCGCTGTGTCGGGCGCGGGGGTCTCGCTGTTGTTAGCTGGAGCGGACATCTCAGCAATTGTGCTTTCCAGGAACTAGCAACAAGAGGGCCACAGGGTCCTGGCGTCCCTGCTTTTATACCCACGCTCACATGCGGTTAGACGCCATTTCGTTCCCCTTAGCCTCTTTCCGGCTCCTCCTCTATCGGGGCGGGGTTTTGGCCTTCGCGCCTCCACTACTCGAGGAGACGCTCGAGCGGGAACTTTTTGCGCCAAAGATGGCGGCTTCTGAAATTTTTCGGCCGGACACCTCCGGCGGTTACAAGGCGCACCTCTACCAAACGGCAGAGCGGTAAGATCCTGTTCGTGACGCCAAGTTGTCGCGGGCGGAGGAGGGGACGCCGCGCTCTCCCACTGCTCGGGTCCGGCCGCTGCTGCGGCTGCCGCTGCTCTGTGGTGGCTCGAGCGGTGTGCCGGATCCCGGGGACTCGAGCGGCGCTCCTCGCCCGTGAGTGAAAGGGGTGTATTGGTGGTGGGGATTTGGTTATTGTCCGTGACGCCACCCACGGTTGTGGTGATTTTTGGTAACACCACCGCTGCTTTGTATGGGGATCCCGGGAGCGGTGACAGGGAGCAGCTGAGTTGTTAGTTCTCCCCTCCATGGGTAGGGGTTGGTTGTCCCGGGGCCCAGTGATGGGGTAGAGGATGGGTGATGGCAGGCCGGTTGCGGGGCCTGGTGAGGTGCAGGGTCGCGGGGGCAGCGCTGTGCCGCACGGCACGGTGGTACTCACTCAGCCTGAGACGATGACACAGTTCTCGGTAAAACACACGGCTGGAAAGACGGTTCCCACGGACGGCTGCTGTTGCTTTTCCCCGGTAGTTAACGGTGACTGTCTCTTTCCCTGCACCTAGTACTTCTGTTGGTTCCAATGGGTTCCCACCGGTAACCCGCTCTCTGGCTTGGATATGGGCCGGAGGAGCCCCTCTTTGCCTGCAGGTGCTGGCCCTGAGAAACTGGTGCCTTGGCGGTGGCGGTGTCTCTCTCTGCTGGTTGGACTGTTGCCTTCAATCGGGACTTAGTTGTTTGGAAACCCGGAGGTCCCCTTCACTGACGGATTTGGCAAATTCACGGCGACTCCAAGCCTTGCCGGGGTCCGAAAGGCCCCTGCCAATGGTGCTGGCTTCTCCTTGTGTACCGGTCCGGTACCGCCGGGCCACCGCCCGTCCACGGTCCTTACGGCAACTCCGATAGGCCACTCCTGCAGACGGTCACCGCCGTCTGCTAACCTTGCTGTCTCTGTCCGGGGCACACACCCGGACACTCTCCGTCAGTTGCTCTACTCCACTTCACTTTTTCTCCTTCCACTTTCACTTCCCTAGCTTAACTCTCTCTTTTCCCGCCTCCAGGACTGTGAACTCCTCGGTGGGCGGGACCAACCGCCTGGCCCACCCCCTGGTGTGAACATCAGCCCCTGGAGGAAGGCAACAAGGATTTTTGGGTCTAGCTTTGATGTGCCTAACCGGGGTGTAGGATGTGGTGATGTCATTACCTGTGACCCCTGGCTTGTCCAGGGCGTCACAAAAGCATTATGGAAAGTCATTAATAGCTCATCATTAGTTAAAATGAGTAATTTCTAATGGCAACTCTACTTCTAATCTGCAATCCTGATGTAGCTACAGTGGGGAAAATAAGTCAATAGCAAAAGTTCATCTCAATATTTTGTTATATATCCTTTGTTGGCAATGACAGAGGAAATGTTTTCTGTAAGTCTTCACAAGGTTGGCACACACTGTGGTAGTATGTTGGCCCATTCCTCCATGTAGATCTCCTCTAGAGCATTGATGTTTTGGGGCTGTCGCTGGAAAACACGGACTTACAACTCCCTTCAAAGGTTTTCTATGGGGTAGAGATCTGGAGACTGGCTAGGCCACTCCAGGACCTTCATGTGCTTCTTACCAAGCCATTCCTTTGTTGCCCTGGTGGTGTGCTTGGGATCATTATCATGCTGAAAGACCCAGCCATGTTTTATATTCAATGCCCTTGCTGATGGAAGGTTTGCACTCAAAATCTTATGATATATGGCGTCATTCATATGACCTCAGCTGCTTGCCTCTGATTTGCCTTTGCATTGGAATAGTTGGGCAAAGAGAACTTGAATCTGCACAGCGCAGCCGGCAAAACGTTCATCTGAATTTCAGATTAAGCACTCACAGTGGTGACCCCTGCACTGGCTGCGATCGTTACTGGGTCCACGTGCCTACGGTCTGAAAGATGCAGGGAAGAGGATGCCAAAGGAATGAAGGACAGGTGAAAAGCATTTTGGAGAGGGGGGGGGGTTGTGTGTTTGTGTGTATGTGTGTGAAGAATGTCACCCTAATGGAACAGGATGGGACATTGCTACAATAGTATCAGTAAAGGGGATACTACTACTACGAGAAAGGAACTACATGGGCACATTAGTAAAAGGGGACAAGGATGTGGCACGTTACTACAGGCTTGGGATTAGGATGGGCACATTACTACAGGATAGGCACATTACTACAAGAAAGGGACAAGAATGGGGACATTATTACAAGATGGGGACAAGAATGAGCTCATTACTATAGGATGGGGACAAGGATGCGTGCATTACTATAGGATGGGGACAAGGATGGGCACCTTACTATAGGATGGGGCGAAGGATGGGCTCATTACTACAGGATGGGGACAAGGATGATCTCATTACTATAGGATAGGGACAAGAATGTGTACATTACTACAGGATGGGGACAAGGATAGGTACATTAATATAAGTTGGGGCAAAGATAGGTAATTACTATAGGATGGGGACAAGAATGGGTACATTACTATAGGATGGGAACAAGGATAGCTGCATTACTATAGGATGGGGACAAAGATGGGTTCCTTATTATAGGTTGGGGACAAGGATGGACACATTATTATAGGTTGGGGACAAGGATAGGTACGTTACTATACGATGGGGACAAGAATGGACACATTACTACAGGATGGGAACAAGGATGAGCACATTACTACAAGGGGACAAGGATGGGGATATTACTACAGAATGGAGACTAGGATGGGCACATTACTACAAGAAGGGGACCAGGATGGGCAAATTACTATAGAATGGGGACCAGGATGGTTCACATTACTACAGGAAGGGGAACAGGGTGGGCACATTACTACAAGATGTTGGCCTAAATTACTATATGGTGCTAATTGTAAAACTGTATTACTTACAAAAAGGGGATAAAATGTAAAATAAAATCAAAATAAAGCATGACATTTTTTTTTTACCATCAAAAATGATTTTTTTTTAAATTTAAACAAAAAAAGTTGACATTTGTTATAATAAACATGTGTAAAATGTTCAAAAACAGCAATATAAAGATGTATAGAAAAAAAAGTATGGTACCAATTGTGACGACATGGGTTAAAGTTTCTTAAAATCCAGCCAGACAGCAGGATAGATTGTCTATAGACAGGGGAGAAGTCCCTCATTGTTTTTACAAGACTCTTGTTGACTCAATGTAATTGTGTTGGCCACTGGAAGCCAAACGTATTGTTCTCCAGACATTTCCAGTAACCATTGTATTGTAGTTGTGTATTGATAATGTAATTACCTTAGTAGCCATTGTCTAGACGGTGACTCCCAGTTTACATGTACACCCTCAGGCTTTCTACCCATATCATTTAAATGAACATTGTCCATGCAGCTTGAAATTCCTCCAATGGGAGAAGCAATCTTGTCCAACCAATCGATGAGGACACAGTGTACCCAAGTGGAAGGTTGTGGCTATAAAAAGGACTTCTTTAAGCCACCAGGGGTTGATGATGGTTGATGGATTCAGTCTAAGCTCTTTGGAGCTGACTGGAGGATCAGGACACCTTATGGCTTCAATCTAGGGACTCCGGATCCGGTTGGAGACCATATCCACAGCCTAGGGATTTCGACTCCGGCTGCCAGGATTGTAACATCAAACCAGGACTACCTAAGGAGGACACGCAGGTTGGGACAGTTCAGTCACCTGTTACAGACTTTGCAGACCTTAGACAGCTTGGAACCTGTGAGGCATGGACATTCTAATCCCTGGTGAGCCAGCGGAAGGGTGAGACTCTGTTGCCTGTTACATTTGTGTGTTTTACTGGTTATGCGTTATGTGCCGTTAATATTTTGGGGATCCAATAAAGTCTAATTATTGTGGTTCCCTCACCCTGTGTTGTCTGAGTAGTGTTAAGGAGGCCGGCGTTCAGTTGGGATGAGCCCTGAGCCACGCTGTCTTTCTAAAGGCGGCGGGTTTTAGTGGACGAGAGCGCCCACTGAGCCCCGTGTCTCCACAATTGGTGACAGCGGTGGGATACTACTCAGCCTGGTTTACCCAGGAGAGCTGCAGTGGACTGGTGTTTTCGGACACCGTCCAGGGCTCAACAACCAGGGAGGCACATAAGCATACCCAGCAGGCCATAGGGGAGGCATTCAGGTTTCGGACGCTGCCATGTCCAACCCCACCAGCTCAGCCATGGGACAAGGACCAGAGAGGAGTTACGACCGCAGCAGTAAATGGATGCTACAGGATCTGTGCCAGATGCGAAAGATTGACTACAGGAACACTGACACTCGGTCAGACTTGATCCGGAAATTAGTCTGTTGGGATGCCCAGAATGATGCAGAGGATGATGAGGACACTGCCGTTGTGGTATCAGAGGAGGTAAACCCTGTATCTCATCCTAGATCCAGTGACAGTCTGGAAACAAACCAAAACCAAGCAGACCGAGTCAAGGAATTGTTTACTGCATTGGGGCCTGAAGCTTCAAGGGAAGAGAGGGCTGGTGTTCTGCAATTTGTGTTTGGATTTCCAATTTCCTCACCATCAGCACCTACCTCCAGGATAGACCACCACCAAGGAAGTCATCTTCGCTACAGGGATGTGCCAGTGTTTAATGATTCCAGCACTGAGATAGATGAACACTTGCAAAACTTTGAGATGCTAATGCGTATGCACCAGGTGCCCACAGATGAGTGGTCCAAATACCTGTGGACAAGCTTGCCGGTCCGGGCCCAGGAGGCTGTCCGATCACTTGGGCCTCAGGACTGCTTGGACTACGGAATTATTAAGGACACTTTGTTGGCCCTTTTTACCATAACACCCGAGAGACATCGCACTAAGTTCCGGACTATGTCTCGCATGGGTGTCTCATACGTCGAATTTGGCAGTCAACTCCGACGACACTGTAATCGCTGGCTCGATGGACGGGCTGCCCACTCCGCTGCTGCCCTCCGTGATGTGATAGTGCTTGAACAGCTGCTGGTGCAGATGGACCCGGAAATCCGAGAATGGGTAGCTGACAGGAAGCCCGACACCCCAGAGCAAGCAGCGCGATTGGCTGACGAATTTACAGCCAACCGACCCAGCTGGAGGCCCAATAGGTCCCTCAACCATGGATCCAAGCGACCCCCAGACTCATGTGCTGGACTAACTCGTTACCCCACAGAAGCCCCAACAAGATAAAGGTTTACCAACAGGGTGGGTGACTTGTCTAACCCACGGCGCTGTTATACGTGTGGGCGCCTTGGACACATGGCCAAAGAGTGTCTACAAAACCGGGGCCCCATGCCTGGAGCCCGTCTACCAGTCAACATATGCCGAGATGAACCAAGGAGACCTGAGGAATGCTACTCCCGAGAAACACCAATAGCTGAGGAAGTGGTTTATCCAGTCCACACCCTACGACAGGCCGGACACCGTACACCAGCTAACCTCCATCCCCACATCCAGACGGTCAAGGTTGGTGATATACAGGCTCAGGGACTTCGAGACTCGGGATCTTCCATCACCCTGGTCAGCCCAGATATTGTTCCCACAGAACATCATTTACCTGGCCGCCAAGTGACCATCATCCTTGCTGGGGGCCAGCGCTCGAACATCCCTCTGGCACGAGTGCAGTTGGACTGGGGAACTGACCAAGGAGAGGTTGAAGTGGGGCTCACGGACGGCCTCCCCACCCCTGTAATTTTGGGAAATGACCTAGGACAAGGATTATCCAGCCAGTTTGTCACCGCCATCACCCGCAGCCAAGCTAAACACCATCCTGGTGCAGGTCTTTCTTCCAGCCCATCAGAGGAGAACCCAACTCCTCAATCTTCAGCCTCCTCATCAGAGCCAACAAATGTGAGTACATCAGACCCAACTGTGGCCATTGATTGGGGGGAGATAGATCGTAAAGAGTTCAGGGAAGCTCAACTGTCAGACCCCACCTTAGAGCTTATCCGTAGTGCGGCCACCCAACCTGGGGGAGGAAATCAGGGGGAGGTATATAGATGGGAAAAAGGCCTCTTATATCGGGAGAAGCCCGCATCCTGCCCAGAAAAACCCTGGACCCGTGTACATCAGCTTGTGGTACCCCAGCCATACCGACCCCAACTGTTGCGTTTAGCTCATGATGTTCCTGCGGCTGGGCACATGGGGACCAAAAAGACTCGGGCCCGCCTGCTGCGTAGTTTTTTCTGGCCAAGGGTCACTCAAGAAGTGTAAAAATACAGAGCCTCTTGCCCAGTGTGTCAGCGTATGGGGGGAGCCCCATGCCGTGCCCCACTTCAACCCATGCCCTTGATAGGAGAACCATTCCAGAGAGTTGCCATTGATATAGTAGGCCCCTTGGCCATCCCCAGCCGCAGTGGAAAAAGATTCATCCTCACCCTGGTAGACTTTGCCACCCGTTACCCAGAAGCCGTTGCCTTAACCTCCATAGATGCAGAGCACGTGGCTCAAGCTCTACTGGACATCTTTAGCCGGGTAGGGTTTCCACAGGAAGTATTGACTGACCAGGGGGCACAGTTCCAAAGTGAACTGATTCACACCCTGTGGGAAAAACATGGAGTCCGCCCCATGCGCACAACCCCCTACCATCCTGAAACAAATGGATTGTGTGAGCGCTTCAACAAAACGCTCAAACAGCTCATTAGCCGATATGTGGAGTCCGAGGGGGGGTACTGGGAGAAAAACTTGCAGCAGCTCCTTTTTGCTTACCGGGAGGTGCCGCAGGACTCCACTGGGTTCTCTCCCTTTGAATTGCTGTACGGCCGAAAAGTACGAGGGCCCCTAGAGCTGGTACGAGAGAGTTGGGAGGGCACCTTCCCCACAGAAGAGGTTCCCATACTGGACTATGTTCAAAAGTTTAGGGAAAGGATGAGGCACCTCATGGCGTTAGCCCATGGGAATTTAGAAGTGGCTCAGGAAAGGCAAAAACGATGTTACGACCGCACTGCCCGGCCCCGAGAATTTGCCTGTGGACAGAAGGTCCTAGTACTAGTACCGGTGCGGAAAAACAAGCTGCAAGCCATGTGGGCGGGTCCATTCACCATTACCAAGAAATGTGGCAATACTGACTACACCGTGGCCCTGGATCGAGCAGGTGTTCGTGAGCGTACCTACCACATCAACAGGCTAAAAGCTTATGAGGAACGAGAAGTCACCAATTTAGCAGTTTGCTGTCCAGAGTTAGATGATCCAGAGTTGGACCAGATCCCAGACCTATTAGTGGACTCCAAAAGGGAAATGGGGGTAAAAGATGTATCACTAGGGGAGCAGCTTTGTCCATCACAGAAGCGACAGATATCAGACATACTCGGAACATATGAAACCCTGTTCACAAGTCAGCCTGGTAGAACCCCCCTGGTCCAGCATCATGTCAATACAGGGGCAGCCACCCCACTAAGACAACCCGCCTACCGGGTGACCCCTCCTGTGTTGGCAATGATGAAGGCCGAGGTGGATGACATGTTAAATATGGGAGTCATAGTCCCCTCCCATAGCCCATGGGCTGCCAGTGTGGTATTGGTGCCAAAAAAGGACAAGAGTACTCGTTTCTGTGTGGACTATAGACGGCTCAATGAGGTCACGATTACAGATGCTTACCCCATGCCCCGGGTGGATGAACTACTAGATAGGTTAGGGGGGTCTCGGTTTATATCTACCCTCGATTTGAGCAAGGGATACTGGCAGATCCCACTCACAAAAGACGCTCAAGAGAAATCGGCCTTCATAACCCCTTTTGGCCTCTTTGAGTTTACCAGCATGCCTTTTGGGATGAAAAACGCCCCAGCCACCTTCCAGAGGATGGTAGACCATTTACTAGAGGGATGTCAGGGGTATGCCCAGGCCTATTTGGATGACATCGCTATCTTCAGCGACACTTGGGAAGAGCATCTTCAGCATGTGTCCCAGGTGCTGCAGAGGGTAGCCAAAGCCCAGCTCACCATCCGACCTGACAAATGCCAAATGGGGATGGCCGAAGTGCTATACCTGGGACATCGGGTGGGAAGTGGGTGCATTCGTCCCGAACCTGCAAAAGTAGAAGCCATTATCCAGTGGCCACGCCCGGTCAATCAAAAACAGGTCCGTGCATTTCTAGGAACCGCAAACTACTATCGAAAGTTTATCCCCAATTACAGTACCATAGCAAAACCGCTCACTGACCTCACAACCAAAAGATATGCCCGTAACCTTATCTGGACCCCAGAATGTGAAACTGCGTTCCTCCAATTGAAAGACCGGCTAGCCCAAAGCCCAGTCTTGACTGCTCCTGACTTCCGTCGCAGATTCATTGTCCAAACAGACGCATCGGACACAGGACTAGGAGCTGTACTTAGCCAAGTGGGGGACAATGGTGAGGAACATCCGATAGCTTACCTCTCCCGGAAACTGTTGGACCGAGAGAGGGCTTATGCCACCATAGAAAAAGAATGCCTGGCCATAGTCTGGGCCCTAAAAAAATTGCAGCCCTACCTCTATGGCAATGAGTTCACAGTCCTCACTGACCACAATCCATTGAGTTGGCTAAATCGCACTGCCGGGGACAACGGACGCTTGCTCAGGTGGAGTCTGGCATTACAATCTTACAATTTTTCCATCTCCCATAAACAAGGCAAGAACCATGGAAATGCGGATGGGCTTTCCCGATCGGAAGCCTATCATGTCTGGCTAATATTAAGAAGGAGGAGGAATGTGACGACATGGGTTAAAGTTTCTTAAAATCCAGCCAGACAGCAGGATAGATTGTCTATAGACGGGGGAGAAGTCCCTCATTGTTTTTACAAGACTCTTGTTGACTCAATGTAATTGTGTTGGCCACTGGAAGCCAAACGTATTGTTCTCCAGAGATTTCCAGTAACCATTGTATTGTAGTTGTGTATTGATAATGTAATTACCTTAGTAGCCATTGTCTAGACGGTGACTCCCAGTTTACATGTACACCCTCAGGCTTTCTACCCATATCATTTAAATGAACATTGTCCATGCAGCTTGAAATTCCTCCAATGGGAGAAGCAATCTTGTCCAACCAATCGATGAGGACACAGTGTACCCAAGTGGAAGGTTGTGGCTATAAAAAGGACTTCTTTAGGCCACCAGTGGTTGATGATGGTTGATGGATTCAGTCTAAGCTCTTTGGAGCTGACTGGAGGATCAGGACACCTTATGGCTTCAATCTAGGGACTCCGGATCCGGTTGGAGACCATATCCACAGCCTAGGGATTTCGACTCCGGCTGCCAGGATTGTAACATCAAACCAGGACTACCTAAGGAGGACACGCAGGTTGGGACAGTTCAGTCACCTGTTACAGACTTTGCAGACCTCAGACAGCTTGGAACCTGTGAGGCATGGACATTCTAATCCCTGGTGAGCCAGCGGAAGGGTGAGACTCTGTTGCCTGTTACATTTGTGTGTTTTGCTGGTTATGCGTTATGTGCCGTTAATATTTTGGGGATCCAATAAAGTCTAATTATTGTGGTTCCCTCACCCTGTGTTGTCTGAGTAGTGTTACGCCCACGGTTAAGGAGGCCGGCGTTCAGTTGGGATGAGCCCTGAGCCACGCTGTCTTTCTAAAGGCGGCGGGTTTTAGTGGACGAGAGCGCCCACTGAGCCCCGTGTCTCCACACCAATACAAATGTCACTTTGTCCTGAAAAGAATGCAGCCCCCCAAATTATTTTTTGCTATGTGCGGCCCATATAGCCAGCCGAGTTTGAGACCCCTGTTTTAGATTAACTGTTCTGACTCTATCAGCCTGATACAAACAATATAATACAGCAGCTCTCTTTCTTGTTTGTATTTTATGCAGCTATAGCAGCTTGCACCTGTTCACACTTGCTTTATTCTGTTAAAAGGTGCTAGTAACTTTTTTTTGTATTTTGGCTTCCTGATATTTTCAGAAGTCACTGACTTTACATGTAGCAGGAGGCTTACTGGCACTGGCAATAACACCTGCTCCTATGCAGTAGATGCAGATTGTGTTGCTTATTCTACACCCTATCATTTTAACCAACACACAAGTTTAATTGGAGCCGTCCATCAATAAGTAACTGAGATGTGTAGTGTCAATATATGAGCCACTCAAACACCCAACGGTAAATGGACGCCGTCAGCTCCCCCGCCTCGTCTCATCTGAACTTGTCTTTGCAATGTCAATATTTGCCTTTGTTTCGAAATGTAAAGTAAGTAAATCATCGTCCAGGAGACTTTGCCAATGGATCGTATAGAATTATTGAATCGGACAAAGAAGAAACAAGACTGACTTCATAATGAAGTTTATTAATACAGATGTACAAAGCCAAGTTTGTCACAAGATATAACTCAAAGTGATATCTAATAACAAAAAGGAGACAGTTGAACTCCGTAGCGCTAAGATATGTGTAACAATGAATATGTATATCGACATGCATTAATGCTATGAAAAACACGTAAAAATTGAAATACTTAGCACACAAAAAAATTGGCCAGTTTTATGTGAGCCCAACAGCCAGCGGCAAGGCGACCTATTTTTGTTGGGTCTCTATCAAACTAATGATTCTTTTTGGGTTAAAAAAAACCTCTCCAATTTATGGGTGGACAGGAACCTGCAAATGGAGAATTAAAATGACCTAAGGCTGAAGCGCAGGAGTGCTCAATCAGAAGATTTGACCCTGTAATGTAAGAAAAAGACTGATGGCAAATCCTATTTTTCTAATGTGAACAGGTGCAAACTGAATATGAAACATAGCAAGAAAAAGGAGACAGCTGCACTCTGTAGCGCTAAGATATGTGGAAAAAGGAATATGGGAATACAGATATGCATTATTGCTATGAAAAACATGTTATTAATGAAATACTTAGCACACAAAAATGTCCAGTTTTATGTGAGCCCAACAGCCAACAGCAAGACAACCTCTTTTTGTTTGGTCTCTATCAAACTAATGTCTTTCTTTGGGTTAAAATAACCTCCAATTTATGGGCAGACAGGAACCTGAAAATGGAGAATTAAAATTACCTAAAGGGGGCTTTACACGCTACGATATCGTTAATGTTTTATCGTCGGGGTCACGTCGTTAGTGACGCACATCCGGCGTCATTAACGGTATCGCAGCGTGTAACACTTACCAGCGACCTTAAACGTCCTCCAAAGTGGTGAAATTCGTTCACCATGGGGAGGTCGTCCTAAAACCAAAAATTGTTAATGGTTGTTTAAAGATGTTGTTGTGTGACACCGCAGGAGCGAGTAACCTCACCTTACCTGCGTCCCGCCCACAATGAGGAAGGAAGGAGGTGGGCGGGATGTTCGTCCCGCTCATATCCGCCCCTCCACTTTGATTGGCTGGCCGCTTAGTGACGTCGCGGTGACGTCGCGGTGACGCCGAACGCACCTCCCTCTTGAGGGAGGGATTGTTTGGCAGTCACAGAGACGACGCTGACCAGGTACGTGGTTGTGACGCTGCCGTAGCAATAATGTTCGCTGCGGCAGCGATCACACGATATCGCATGCACGACGGTGGCCGGTGCTTTTGCGTACGATATCGCTAGCAATTGCTAGAAATATCGTAGCATGTAAAGCCCGCTTAAGGCTGCAGAGCAGGAATGCTCAATCAGAAGGAATGACCCTGTAATCTAAGAAAAAGACTGATGGCACATCCTATCTAATGTGAACAGGTGCAAACTGAATATGAAACATAGTAACAAAAAAGAGACAGCTGCACTCTGTAGCTCTAAGATATGTGGAACAAGGAATATGGGAATATAGACATGCATTACTGCTATGAAAAACATGTAAAAATTAAGATACTTAGTGCACAAAAATGGCCAGCTTTATGTGAGCCCAACAGCCAGTGGCAAGGCAACCTCTTTTTGTTCAGTCTCTATGCAACTAATGCCTCTCTTTGGGTTAAAAAACCTCCAATTTATGGGCAGTCAGGAACCTGCAAATGGAGAAATATTTTTTTTTCAATTAGCATAGCCATATGAGAGCTTGTTTCTTGCAGGAGTTGTAGTTTCAAAAGATAAAATAAAATGTACTGAAAAACAGAAGGAAAAAAAATCATAGTGCAGTGAAATTATGAAAAAAAAACTTAATTACATAATTGTTTCTTGGGTTTTATTTTTAATATGTTCATTGTGCTGACAAAATTGAACCAGAAACATGGTTTTCCAGGTCAGTATGATTATGCTGATGCCAAACTTGTATAGTTGCGTGGGTTTTTTGTTGTTGTTTTTTTATTTTTTTACTACATTAGTGGTTTTAAATAGTTTTGAAATTTGTAATTGAAAAAAATGTTGTGTTACCATTTTCCAAAACCCACAATTTTTTTTTCTGCTGATGGACCTGTATGTTTTGGGGTTTTTTTGCGTGGTAGAACTGGAGATTGCTACTTTTTTGGGGTACATACAACATTTTAATAACTTTTTTTGTATTTCTGGTAGGAGATGCAATAACAACAAACAGCAATTTTGGCATTTTTGACTTTTCTTCCTTCATCCTGTTTACTTCAATACCGCAATACTTTAATATCGCATCAAAGGCTTATCCTGTTTATATGCTTTTTTTTTGTCAGAAGATGCAGATATGGTACAGTAATTTGGTGTATAAATGTCAGCACCAAATCTGCACTTCTAGCCAAAAAAACGCACAAAGACGGTTTTGACGCTGTTTCAGTGCGGTTTTCTGCCAGGAGATACAAATATACTGCTGAAATGTCTGCATCAAATTTTTGCACCAAATTTGTATCTCCTGGCAGAAAACGTTTTTCTGTACGAATTCTGTACCTAATCTGCATCGTCTGACAAAAATCCGTATCAATACTGTATCAAAAGCGCAGTGAATTTAGATATGGGTTTTTTTTGGCAGAAGATGTCGGATTTTGGTCTATAAATTTCAACCTGAAATCTGCATCTCTTGGCAAAAAAAATGCAGTTTTCTGCTAGGAGATGAAGGTCTCATTGAACTTAATGAGTTCACCTGTGGTGAGGTTCCTGACTTCAATGAGGTCACCTGAGGTGAATTTACCTGTGGTCACAGGTGGGGTACAATGGGAATCTCCACCTGTGACCACAGTTAAACTCAGTGATATCACCATTCACAGCTGCAGCTCAGTCAGTCTCTACCTGATGCCGCAGCATATGGTCATGTTCTGTAATGAGCCCGAACACAGAAAATTCAGTAATATAGCAGAGCCGGGATCATTGTGGGACTTCATGTGGATTACGTCAGACCTGGTTGTTTGGGGTTAATAGATTAGAGAAAGAGGGTGTTTTTTGCATTTTATTTCAAATAAAGGATTTTTTCAGTGTTTGTGTTAATTTGTTTTCAATTACATGATTAGTAATGAGGGGGTCTCAATTCTACTCTAGGGCTTAGTGGCAGCTGTGAGCTGTCATCAACCCCTTATTTTACCCCGACTGCCACCGCACCAGGGCAATCGTGATAACACAGGTAGAGTGCTGGAATTGTCACATCTAATGGATGCAACAATTCTGGACAGCTGCAGGCTGTTATTTTTAGGCTGTGGGGGCCCAATAACCATGTGCCTCCCCAGCCTGAGAATTCCAGACCCCATCTGTCAGCTTTATCATGGCTGGGTATCAAAATTGGGGGGACTTCACACTGTTTTTAAAATTTATTTATTTTAATAATTTAAAAAACACCTCATAGGATCCCTCTTATTTTGAGAAACAGCCAAGATAAGCACACGGCTGGGGGCTTCAGCCTGTAGCCATATGCTTATCTGTGCTGGGTATCACAATATTGGGGACCCTACGCCAATTTATTTATTTATGTTTACCCCACTATAGGGACGAAGTCTGCGTGTGTAATTCCAAACTATCACAGACACTGCCACACAGTGTGGGGACATGGTCTGACTGCAACCAATCACATATGCCGTGACTGAAGATGGGTGGGGGAAGCAGTAAAAGCAGTGAATATATTTGAGGGTTAATGAGCGGACCCGGAATTAGTGTTACAGCCGTGCGGAAGAGTCGGTAAGTATAACTCTCTGGCTTTATTCCTTATTTTTTTTTCTTTTTCCTTTATATTTTTCTAATTATCCAGGTGGCCTAATCCGAACAGTAACTCAGACTCTCCTAAGAAGTCCATTTTCGGGGTCCATGCAAAGGCACTAGGTATCTGGTATGGACCCCGAACTTTACAGTTCGGGTCCCCCATTGCGAGAATGACCAAAACCAAACTAAAGCCTTTGCTCTCCTGTCAGCAAGCCGTTCACCGTTCACGTCTTTCAGCTCAGGAAATAAGTGTTGCCGACCTGATCCACACTTCCATTTTTTAGCATTTCCCTTGAAACCTCTTGACTGAGGTTATCATACTCTGATCGCCATTTTCAAACCATGTGGATATTGTGAAGGGTCTAAATATCCTGCTGCGTTCTATTGTCAATTGATTTTCCTTTTTTGCATGTACAGCTGCCTGGACACTATTTAACCCCTTCAGCCCCCAGCCTGTTTTCACCTTAAAGACCCGGCCATTTTTTGCAATTTTGACCAGTGTCACTTTGACAGGTTATAACTCTGGAACACTTCAACGGATCCTGGCGATTCTGAGATTGTTTTTTCGTGACATATTGTACTTCATGTCAGTGGTAAATTTAGGCCGATATGTTTTGCGTTTATTTGTGAAAATTTCGGAAATTTAGCGAAAATTTTGAAAATTTTGCAATTTTCAAAATTTGAAATTTTATGCCCATAAATCTGAGAGATATGTCACACAAAAAAGTTACTAAATAACATTTCCCACATGTCTACTTTACACCAGCGCAATTTTTGAAAAAAAAAAAATTTCCGTTAGGAAGTTAGAAGGGTTCAAAGTTCATCACCAATTTCTCATTTTTCCAACAAAATTTACAAAAAAAAATTGTTTAGGTACCACATCACATTTGGAGTGATTTGAGAAACCTAGGCGACAGAAAATACCCAAAAGTGACCCAATTCTAAAATCTGCACCCCTCACTCTGCTCAAAACCACATCCAAGAAGTTTATTAACCCTTTAGGAGCTTCACAGCAACCAAAGCAATGTAGACGAAAAAATGAAAATTTTACTTTTTTAACACAAAAATGTTACTTTAGCCATAAAAATTAGTATTTTCACAAGGGTATCAGGAAAAATGCATCATAAAATGTATCGTGCATTTTCTCCTGAGTACGCAGATAGCCCATATGTGGTGGTAATCAAATGTTTGGGCACACAGCAGGACTCGGAAGGCAAGGAGCGCCATTTGAATTTTTGAGTGCAAAATTAGCTGCACTCATTAGTGGACGCCATGTCGGGTTTGAAGACCCCCTGAGGTGCCTAAACAATGGAGCTCCCCCACAAATGACCCCATTTTGGAAACTAGAGCCCTCAAATATTTTTTCTAGATGTTTGATGTGCACTTTGAACCCCTGGGGGCTTCACAGAAGTTTATAACGTTGAGCCGTGAAAAGAAAAAAAATTTTTTTTACCACAAAACTGTTGCTTCAACCAGGTAGCTTTTTTTATCACAAGGGTATCAGGAAAAAATGCACCATAAAATTTATGGTGCATTTTCTCCTGAGTACGCAGATACCCCATATGTGGTGGAAATCAAATGTTTGGGCGCACGGCAGGACTCGGAAGGCAAGGAGCGCCATTTCACAGCAAAATTGGTTGGAATTATTAGCGGATGCCATGTTTCATTTGGAGACCCCCCTGAAGTGCCTAAACAATGGAGCTCCCCCACAATTGACCCCATTTTGGAAACTAGACCCCTCATGGAATTTATCTAGCTGTTTAGTGAGCACTTTGAACCCCTGGAGGCTTCACAAACGTTTGTAATGTTCAGCCGTGAAAATATTTTATTCTTTTTTTTACCACAAAATTGTTTTTTCAAACAGGTAGCTTTTTTTTCCACAAGGGTATCAGGAAAAAATGCACCATAAAATGTATTGTGCAATTTCTCCTGAGTACGACGATACCTCATATGTGGTGGAAATCAATTGTTTGGGCGTACGGCGGGGCTCAGAAGAGAAGGAGCGCCATTTCACAGTAAAATTGATTGGAATTATTAGCAGACGCCATGTTTCATTTGGAGACCCCCCTGAGGTGCCTAAACAATGGAGCTCCCCCACATGTGATCCCATTTTGGAAACTAGACCCCCCCCCCATACAAAAAAAAATAGTTTGGCGAAATAAAAAATACAGACATCAGTAAAAAAAAAAAAAAAAAAAAAAAAAAAAAGGGCGCCTGCCACTAAGACCAGTGCCAAACGTGAGAGCAATGCACGAGTCTCGCATCGCATCATCCACTGCAGTCTGGAAGCGAGCAACTGCGCTGGATAATGCGATGCGAGAGGGCGGGGCGGCAGATGAGAAAGGGCGCAGCGGATGGAAGATGGGAAAGGGCGCAGCGGGTGGAGGAGCGGCAGAGGATGGGAAAGGGCGCAGCGGATGGATGATGGGAAATGGCGCAGCGGATGGATGGGAAATGGCGCAGCGGATGGATGGGAAATGGCGCAGCGGATGGAGAAGCGGCAGAGGATGGGGGGGGGAGGCGAGATGGGGATACCTACCTTACAGGATGGATCTAGGCAGCAGGATCACAGCAGACAGAAGAGGCAGCAGATGAAGGAGGCAACAGATCGAGGAGGGTGAGAGGGGGCAGTAGATGGAAAATGGGAGAGAGCAGGCAGCAGATCGGGGAGGGGGGCAGAGTCTGATGCGAGAGAGAGATGGCACATGTAGGGGAAGGGAGGGGGGCTTGCAGCACATGTAGGGGGAGGGAGGGGGGCTTGCAGCACATGTAGGGGGAGGGAGGGGGGCTTGCAGCACATGTAGGGGGAGGGAGGGGGGCTTGCAGCACATGTAGGGGGAGGGTGGCTGGCTTGCAGCACATGTAGGGGGAGGGTGGCTTGCAGCACATGTGCTGCAAGCCAGCCACCCTCCCCCCACATGTGCTGCAAGCCAGCCACCCTCCCCCCACATGTGCTGCAAGCCAGCCACCCTCCCCCCACATGTGCTGCAAGCCAGCCACCCTCCCCCCACGTGGGGGGAGGGTGGCTTGCAGCACATGGAGGGATAGGTGGTGTGGCGATGGAGAAGGGGCAGCCGATGACGGAGGCGGCGGCGGCCGCCGCCGATCGGGGGCAGCAGCTGAAAAAGGTGGGTGCGACGGCGGCGGGGACAGTGGCGAGCATGGCGGCGGGGACGGCGGTGGATCGGGAGCGGCGGCGGGGACAGCGGTGGAGCGGGAGCATGGCGGCGGGGACAGCGGTGGATCGGGAGCGGCGGCGGGGACAGCGGTGGAGCGGGAGCATGGCGGCGGAGACAGCGGTGCAGCGGGAGCATGGCGGCGGAGACAGCGGTGCAGCGGGAGCATGGCGGCGGGGACGGCGGTGGATCGGGAGCGGCGGCGGGGACAGCGGTGCAGCGGGAGCATGGCGGCGGAGACAGCGGTGCAGCGGGAGCATGGCGGCGGGGACGGCGGTGGATCGGGAGCGGCGGCGGGGACAGCGGTGCAGCGGGAGCATGGCGGCGGAGACAGCGGGAGCATGGCGGCGGGGACGGTGGTGGATCGGGAGCGGCGGCGGGGACAGCGGTGGAGCGGGAGCATGGCGGCGGAGACAGCGGTGCAGCGGGATCATGGCGGCGGGGACGGCGGTGGATCGGGAGCGGCGGCGGGGACAGCGGTGCAGCGGGAGCATGGCGGCGGGGACAGCGGTGGGTGCATCGGGAGCATGGCGGCGGGGACAGCGGTGAAGCGGCAGCAGCGGCGGGGCGATCGGAGACAGCGGAGGTGAAGCGGGAGCAGCGGCGGGGCGATCGGAGACAGCGGCGGTGAAGCGGGAGCAGCGGCGGGGACAGCGGTGAAGCGGGAGCAGCGGCGGGGCGATCGGGGACAGGGGCGAGCGGCGGGGCGATCGGGGACAGGGGCGGGCGGCGGGGACAACAACTTACCGCTCTCCTCGGCTTCTAGGGACGATCACAGGCCGCAGATCCACATTGATTGGAGAGAGCGGTCACAAGACCGGTCTCTCCAATCAGAGCTGGGGGCGGGTGAAGCATCGATCACCCAGCTCCAGCCAATGGCCAGTGCTACAGCAGCACTGATCAGGGCTGGATTTCAATGTTCCAGCCATTTTCAATGGCTGGAACATTACAGTGACTGTAATTGGCTGAGCGGCGTTCGTCAGCCAATCACAGCCTCTGTAGGTTCGGGGAGGAGGCACCACCCCTCCTGACGTCAGGCAGAGGTCCCCTCCTTCCCGAATCCACCGTTTAAGTAAATAAATTTCACTCCCCGGGGCTCCGGGACCGCGATTTTGCCAGGACGTACTGAGTACGTCATGGGTCGTTTAGCACCATGTCACCATGACGTACTCAGTACGTCCAAGGTCGTTAAGGGGTTAAATTGACTTTTTTTGCAAACTTTTTAGAATAGGGCTTTTATTTTGAGCATCCTCACAAATCCTAAAAAATAATGCTAGGGCTTATTTTGGGGTTAGGTCTTATTTTCAGAGAAATTGTCACAAAGAGATTTTTGCAGGCATCACCAACTGTCCATGGCGGCATCAGGATCTGTGGAAACTTCAGATTCTGGCACTTTGCGTGGTATCTTCTCTATGTCTGTGATCAGCACAGGGAGACGCAGGCGTTGACCTACAGACTTAAAGCAGGGTAGTAACAAGAGTTTATTTCTGCTGAACTGCTTGTTAGTATCTTAGATCACATGCTGTGGAGGAGCCAGTCATGTCTGTTCCCTTCCTAAATATGCTGGCTGGACTATTCCAGTAATGTCAGCTATAGCTTACCTATATTGTACTAGGGAAGTTTTGTGATGCAGACTTTCTGGTCGCTGTTGTGCATTATTGTTGTGAGCAGTTGTGATGTTAACCCTTGTGTTTTTGTTGCTGCCTTACTTCCCTTGCTTTTCTCCTTAGTTTCTTTGTGTTTGCAGTGTGTCTGAGTTTTGATTTTACCCTGTCTGTCTTAATCTGTGTTTTCATCACACTCTTGCCCCTTCCTGCCCTGGGGGGAAGGGGTAACAGATTAGATCTGGTCAGGAGAATAGTAAGGCACGAGATTCCAGCGTCTCCACATTCAGGGGTAATCCAGAGGTCAGAGATAGCCTAGGCTCCCCTAGTGTGAGGGACAGTATAGGAGAGACCTCCCAATTCTATAGTCACAACATGACAGAAACACGGTAGTTATTTTTTAAGCGATATGAGAGGCTGCTGATAAGTCTTTGGCTTTCCCAGAAAGAAATGAGATTGGATGATGAAACTTTAAATCTATTCCAAATACTCTCCACTGATGTCAACACACTTCTTACATCAGTATTCCAAGTTCTGTAAGCCTAGCAAAAAGAAGGATTTCGGTTGTGCCTCAAACCAGGCATCGTAGCAGCTATGGCATCAGAAATGGTATAAAATTTGGTACCCTTGAGGTGGTTCATCAGGTTTGGAAACAGAGTTAGATCTTGTGAATAAGGTTGGTGGTCAACCAGCTGGAAGCTCAGCTCTGCCAGTTTTTCCGTGGTCGCTTGTGCAGTGTGAGCGGAGGCGTTGTCTTGCAGGAACAAGATTCCTTTGGACAGCTTGCTGCACCTTTTGTCCTTCAGAGCTTCCTTCAACTAGTCCAAAAGTTCAATGTAATACCTTGCGTTGATGGTGGAACCCTTTTGAAGGTAGTCCACTAGCAGCATGCCCTCCTTATCCCAGAACACAGACGCCATCAGCTTAGTGGCTGATTTTTGCACCCTGAACTTTTTTGGATGAGGAGATCATGGATCCAAAGGAGGTCGGCACCGGTTTCATCATACACATCCACATACACGCATGGATTGCCCCTTCCTCACTGGGGACTGGGCTAGGGTCAGGTACAAAAGGAGTCACCTACAGTGTGGCATTTACAGGATGCCATCACAACTGGGGCCCCAATTCATTAGCTTAGGACCTAAGTATGGGGAGGAGCAGCCACTAGGGGGAGTTAGGAGACACATACAGTAATTAGAGAGTTCTCAAGCAGGAGTGACAGTGAGCAGACGTCTTTCCCGGTAGTTCCTGTGGGACATAGGAGTTTTAACGGTCGCTGTGGAGGATACCGAGTCAGTTCCCCCGGGGCCAGCGCTGTTCAGGGTGCAGCACCCTAGGGTGGTGTAATTCCACGTTGCATCATCAGATTCTGCTGGATGGAGAGGTTCCATGCTTCTTCGACCACACAAGTTTCCAGAGCCAAGTGGCAAATGGACTCCCGGGCCTTAATCATGGTCAGACTCAAGGGGATCCCCGCTATTGGCATAGGGAACAGTACTCTACCTAGTACGGAAGGGACTCTAAGTGCTTCAAGCCACAGGGACCCGCACTACAAAGCATAGGAAGAGGAAGGAAGGGCCCACAGACTACCGCACCAGTGCTGACCTCCCACAGATCCGGGATCAACCGGAGCCCATAACGGCGGTGACCAGTGCGACAAGGCTGGGAGCTGAAATTGTGAGTAAACGACACCTTGAACTCGCAAAGACTATGGTGGCTCATCCTTACCGGCGCCGCCGCCCAGCGCTTAGGCGCCAACGGCCATTAAATCCCTCATCACCCACCTGTGGGGAGAAATACCATCCCGGCAGATTTTATTCCAGAAACGTTTGCTACAAAGTCATTGATCTGATCGCATTTAGATGAATGGTACCCATTTTCAGTTGCAGAAATTTTTGCAACAAAATCTGGTGCCTATGGGAAAAATATGAGAATATAATGCATAGGTAGTTATGGCAAAAGAAATTCTCATCTACATTGCTGTAACTGTAAGACGCTGTGTTTTTTTTGCACATGAAAGTGCACAGTGGAAAAAACACACCAAATATTCATTGTGTGAACGAAGCCTAAAGGTATGTGCACACAATGTATTTTTCAGGCGGATTATATCAGAAATATAGCGGAAAAAGCTCTAAGAAAAAAATGGTCAACAGAATTGACATGGAAGCCGCTCACTGATTTATTTATACCGCTTACAAAAAAGATGCCGCCTGCAAACAACAACTGAAGACGTGCCAAAGAACATTTTTAGGTAAAATAGGTGGTGGAAAAACACATTCAGAGGGTACACCAATAGATTTTTGCATGTGCACATACCAACAAAAGGAGAAACAGCCGTTTGCCATCCATGACATAAGTCATGGGCAGAGCTGATTCATACCTCCCAACTTTTAAAGAAGGAAAAGAGGGACAAAGTTTGCGGCGCGCGTAGCGCGCCGCGGCAAATTTTTAGGCCACGCCCCCTAACCACACCCATTTCACAGTCACGCCCATATCCACTCCCCATCCACACCCATTCAGCACAAACACGCAGGCAGCCGGCGGGCCTCCAGCACGGACACGCAGGCAGCCAGCGGGCCTCCAGCACGGACACGCAGGCAGCCGGCGGGCCTCCAGCACGGACACGCAGGCAGCCGGCGGGCCTCCAGCACGGACACGCAGGCAGCCACAGTGAGGCGGCCGGTCGCCTTCACAGACAGGCGGCCGGCCGCCTTCACAGACAGGCGGCTGGCCGCCCGCACAGAGAGTCGGCCAGCCGCCCGCAGAGAGAGGCGGCCGGCCGCCCGCACAATGAGGCGGCGGGCCGCCCGCACAGACAGGCGGCAGGGGGGCGCCCGCACAGACAGGCGGCAGGGGGGCGCCCGCACAGACAGGCGGCAGGGGGGCGCCCGCACAGACAGGCGGCAGGGGGGCGCCCGCACAGACAGGCGGCGGGGGGGCGCCCGCACAGACAGGCGGCGGGGGGGCGCCCGCACAGACAGGCGGCGGGGGGGCGCCCGCACAGACAGGCGGCGGGGGGGCGCCCGCACAGACAGGCGGCAGGGGGGCGCCCGCACAGACAGGCGGCAGGGGGGCGCCCGCACAGACAGGCGGCAGGGGGGCGCCCGCACAGACAGGCGGCAGGGGGGCGCCCGCACAGACAGGCGGCAGGGGGTGAGGGGGGAGGGAGGGAAATCAGCGCTGGGGAGATTAGTTTACTGTACCAGCAGCAGCACAGGCAGCGCTCCTCTCTATGCCACGTCTACTAGGATGGTAGGAGGGAAAAGCAGGGAGGCGGAGAGAGAGTGGGTGGGCGGAGCCCGGGAGCCGGCCGTCCCGCCCGTGGCAACGGGACAAACAACGTAAAGCGTGAAAGTCCCGCTGTATCCGGGACGGTTGGGAGGTATGCAGCATGTTGGAATGTGTATATAAGAGTCCACTGGTGGTGGCCGCAGCTTATAGGCCCCAAATCTGGTGACAGGTTCCCTTTAAAGTGAACCTGTCAGGTGCAATATGCACTCAGAGCCAGGAGCAGTTCTGGGTGTATATTGCTAATCCCTGCCTAACCGTCCCTGTATACACTAGCATAGATAAAGAGATCAAGAACAAATATTTTTAAAGATCTTATATCTTATGCTAATGAGCGCGGGGACTAGTCACAAGGGCGTTACTTCACTTGGCTAGTCGGCTCGCATAGCATGTTAGCATGTTATTACGCCCCTGTGTGAGTACTAACACGCTATATGAGCCGACTAGCCAAGTGAAGTAACGCCCTTGGGACTAGTCCCCGCGCTAATTAGCATAAGATATAAGCTCTTTAAAAATACTTTTTCTATAGATGCCTTTATCTATGCTGGTGTATACAGGGACAGTTAGGGAGGGATTAGCAATATACACCCAGAACTGCTCCTGGCTCTGAGTGCAGATTGCACCTGATAGGTTCCCTTTAAAGGGAACCTGTCACCAGAAATTTAGCAAAAAAAATAAAAGATTCCCCTCTGCAGCTCCTGGGATGAATTCTGGAAAGGTTCCTGTTGCTATTGTGCCCCCTTTGAGACCTAAAATAATACTTTATGAAGTCTTACCTTTTTGTATGCAAATCTGTTTTTATGGTCACGGGGGCGGGCTGCCTGGCGTCCGTTATTCCCCCTCCTGCCGTTGTACGCCGTCCCCCATTGCTCATTTCCATACATGAGGACGCCTTCCTCATGTAACTGTCCTCCTGAAGTTTTGTGCATGCCCAGTGCCACTCTCGCGGGAGTAAGCACTGTGCAAAGTGTGAACGCTTTTGAGGTGATTGCGCAGGCGCGAGATTATGGGCGGCGCTGTGATTGTCATCAGCAGCGTCATCCAAGTACCCGCCCATAATCTCGTGCCCGCGCTTCTCACTCTGCCTCCACCGTTATGCGCAAGCACTGGCCATATGAACCACGTTACCTATTACCATGGGCGCGAGATTATGGGCGGCGCTGTGATTGTCATCAGCAAAGTCATCCAAGTACCTGCCCATAATCTCGTGCCCGCGCTTCTCACTCTGCCTCCACCGTTATGCGCAAGCACTGGCCATATGAACCACGTTACCTATTATCATGGGCGCGAGATTATGGGCGGCGCTGTGATTGTCATCAGCAAAGTCATCCAAGTACCCGCCCATAATCTCGTGCAAGCGGTAATAGGTAACATGGTTCATATGGCCAGCACTTGCGCATAACGGTGGAGTCAGAGGGAAAAGTGCGGGCACGAGATTATGGGCGGGTACTTGGTTAACGCTGCTGATGACAATCACAGCGCCGCCCATAATCTCGTGCCTGCGCAATCACCTGAAAAAGCGTTCACATGCGCAAAACTTCGGGAGGACAGTTACATGAGGAAGGCGTCCTTGTGTATGTAAATGAGCAATGGGGGACTGCGTAAAGCGGCAGGAGGGGGAATAACGGACGCCAGACAGCCCGCCCCCGTGACCATAAAAACACATTTGCATACAAAAAGGTAAGACTTCATAAAGTATTTTTGTAGGTCTCAAAGGGGGCACAATAACAACAGGAACCTTTCTAGAAGCAGCCCAGGAGCTGCAGAGGGGAATCTTTTATTTTTATTGTGAAATTTCTGCTGACAGGTTCCCTTTAACTGGTAGAGGAGCCAGGATAAAGCAGAGCTGAAGCTGTTGGGAAGCTAGGACCCAGCAGCTCTGCTCCACAGGCAGGAGACCACTGATCGGTAATAGAAGCCTGCAGATGCCACTCTGCATAGGTTATTGTCACTGCTATCTGCAGGAGATAAGTGCTGATTGCACGGTCTCCTCAGCTTCCTGACTCCCCGCGTGTCTGCAGCAGTGAGAAGCCGCACACGGGGAATCAGAGAACAGCTGCAGACAAACGCAGGCTCCGGGACTGGGGGGGTCGGCTCTGGTGCAGGGGGGGGGGGGGGGGCTCTGCTGCAGGGGGGTCGCTCTGCTGCAGGGGGTGATTCATACCTCAGCAGCAGTCACAGGAGTAGGTGCGCGCTCGGCTCTGTAATGAATAGTAGAAGGGAGAAACAGCGAGGCGGGGCTACAGTGGGTGGGTGGAGCCGTGACAAACAGCCTCACGGGCGGGACCCGGGATCAAAGGCTCAGAGGAGGGACTGTCCCGCTGTATCCGGGACGGTTGGGAGGTATGCTGATTTGCTTGACCCAGCAGCTCTGTAATGGCGGGATATATCTGCCAATCATGTGATGTGATAGGATCGGCGAACTTTGTGCTCACTGAGAGCTTTGTAGAATGAAACAGAGAAATTATTCTAGAGACTGGAGATGAGTGAACCAATTGGAAGAACCGTTTTCTAGCAGTCATGTCAATTGTTGCCTCCTACCTGATGGCATCCCCAGTGCATCTTCTAATATATATTGTTATACTAGGTACGGGGAAGTATCAAGCTCACGGTGAAAGGGAGGAGAAGGGAAACTCTGTGTCGAGAGAAAGGGAAGATAGTTACCCCTGACCAAACCTACTGCTGGTCCCTGTAGTCCCTCACCACCCTAGATAGGTTCCGCACCTATGCGCCAAGCCGGATACCTGATCCTAGGTATTCCTAGTGCTAGACTCTAAATAGGGAACGGGTGGGATGAGGTCTTTGTCAACCCCACTAAACAACTAAAGACGACACAAGGAGGACACAGGGGAAAAGCATGAACTACTTATCATTAGATGACTCAGGTAGAAGTTCAGCAGAGCTTTCAGCAACCATACCACAGTACAAGCCACCTGCTGGCAACCAAGGCTTGAAGGAACTGAAAATATCACCAGCACAAGTCCAAAGGAAGGAGTATTTAAATACCAAGCGAATACTGATAATTAACAGCTGGGTGGAAGGCGAGCTCCTGCTCGGTCCAAGAGGGGGAGAGATGAATCCAGCAGGAAAGCTACCTATACTAATGACTACTCACAGCAGTAACAATGGAAAGTCAGGGAGCATTTTGCGCAGCCAAACGATGGGACCTTCTATGGCCATAAACCACATGACTGTCTGTCACACATGACACAGCCATGACATATATAGGTGAAGCGCAATGTCATCGTTATGATGATGTAGTGCCAGGTGAACTAATCAGAAGAGGCGCCGGGGGCTTCCAGCAGATAGGAGGAGGTTTGCAGGGCTCCTGTCCGGCGGCCATGGAGAGGTAATGTGCCGCTTAACCAGGTTTCTCCAAATTGATTTGCTCTTCTCTACTAGTGACTAGGTGACTGTGCATTACTCGATTGAGCATAGGGTTGCTTCGACACGATTCGAGTACCGAGTACAATGGAAGTCAAAGGGAAATGAGCATTTTCAAACTGAAATGCTAGAGGTTTGATCGAGAAAAGAGTTTTGGCGTAACCCATTAAGCTGAAGCGATGACCAAGAGACCACCACAGTGCAGAGTAAGTTACATTACTAGACAAGTTGACAGATAAAAACAAGGTGAATTTATTGTGGGTGGGTTACATACACAGGCTGCCGAGCAGCAGGGGAACGAGATATGGTAAGTACGGAAAAAACACAATATACAATTGAACGCTTTAGCTGAGGCGAATAGCACTATCGCCTGAACTATCACAAACCACAGTTTTTCCCACTCTGGACTCTACCTTAACTAGTCTCCACTAAGAGACCGTGCGGACACCGCACTCTAACTACGGAGGCCTAAACTAAATCCTAACAGTGATTCAAACTCACAACACTGTTCAGAGGACAAGTCCTCTCTTGGAATACACAGCCCATTAGTGCGCACTTCTCTTGAGCAGGATCTTCTTCATTCGACTAACAGGGTAGCTGGGCTCATACAGGCGACGTCTTCCACTGGGTCGGGTACCGACTCTATGGGTCCTCTCCTCAGGGAACATCTCAACACTCTACAGTCTCACTCTCTCTTCTACTTTTTCCTGCACTTTTCCTGCTCGGTCGAGCCAAAACACCTCAAGGGGAGGTACTGGCCTGTCAATTGTGCTCAGCTGGGGGAGGCCTGTTCCCTTAAAATCACAGTATACCAAAGTCTCTGGTAGGGATTACACCCCCTAAAATGCTACACACAAAAAAATAGATACACTGGGGAAAGAGACAGAAATGGGCGCCTGTGCAATAACAATATACGGGCCCTTTGCAGCCCAAGAGATCATCATAATGCACAATTCCAACTTCTTGTGCAGGTAGAAATGAACCCCCCCAACATCTTGAACCCCTGATACCTCCACCTCTGGATAGAAATCTTTCAAGTTTAGCTCTGCAACATCTGTACCTATAAATGGTATTAATATAAAGTGGTTTCCATTGTCCGCCGAGCAGCCGCTTTAAACATATGGATTATTCTATAGCTGTACCTTCCCTTATCAATCAGCACTTCATTGTGTTCATGACCACCCCGTGACCGACAGGACCCCCCGATCCACCGCCCCCATCATGCCAACAATTAAAGCTTTATCAGTCTTGTCAGAAAAGGTCCTTTCTCCGGTGCTAACCTCTGCACAACACGGGAGGGTGGAGAACTCCCTCCGGGACTGTCCTAACAATTCAATCAATCCTCTTCAATTACTAAGAAATCTAAATGTGATTTATCTGCCGAGCAATCATTCCAATATCAGGCAAAGACCTATCAATAAAACCCCAGAGGTAATCTTTTTCTCCAAGCTGTCAATACGGCCTGTGAAGAACGGAGAACGAGAACTGCAATTTGAGATATTTTGCCTTTTTTTTGGTAGTACTTAATTAACTCGACAAGAAGCTGTCAAGGATAATTTTCAAAGCCTACGACCGCGCTGGTTGACATTTGATAATATTACACTCCATGTTGATTGAAATTGATTTTTTTTTTTTAGAGGCCAAAAAGAGGCCTTTGACAACTTTCTGCCTATACAGCCAAGGACAAGGGCCAGCGTGTACAGGCGGCTCATGACAAACAGAATGATGGGTTTTTAAAACCAGCTGAGTTTAACAATTATAGGGCAGGGGTCTGTTATTTCAGTGTCAAGACACAAGTGCTATGAATGACAACGATCCTTGTAGGCAGAGAGCAGCGCTAACCAGATAAATCACAGCCATCTATGGCCTCTTCTTTCTTCTTCTTCTTCTTTATAATTAAGGAGATGTTTTTCCTTTTAGGAAATTATCAGTTACTTTGCTCTTCCATTCTATTTATGCCTAAAAAATAAACGTCTTATTCTTTTGATTTCCTGTTTCAGGGCATTGTGGGAGCTTAGGCGGCCATTTTTGGACAGGCCATGTACACTATATTAAGCTGAACGCGTCCTTCTGTTCGAAACCATTTGATTGGCTAAAGCTGAGATCGAACCATTTGATTGGTTAAAGGGCCTATTCTTTTTTAAAATAAAGTTTAGCCACTGCAGAAGTAAACAGGGCCTCATTTATGAGAATTGCCTCCCAGTAAGATCTTTCACGATTCATGTTTATCTCTACTGTTGCAGGGTTTTCATTGGTGCCTATTCTGGCGATTTCCAAAGCATGGCCGGTAAGAGGAGCCTATCCCTCCGTGCCTCCTTTCCTGGATCATGGCACCTTATCATGTTTCATTTCCATTGGATCAGTGCCAGTTATAGTTCTCCTCTGCAGTGTGTTTGCTGGTCCCCATATGTTTGCCTGATCCTGCCCGTCTACCTTGTCTTCCCTCCCTGACTCCCGACCTCCTTACTGCGTCTGTCCTCCCTGACTCTCGTCCTCCCTCTTCAGCCCCTTCCCTGTTGTTCCGTCTCTGTGTTCCCTCACTACTACCTGCTCTCCTGGCTCCCGACCTCGGCTTGTTACTGACTCCAGGATAGTTCTCCTCCAGTCCCTGATGATACCTTATGACTTCTGACCTGGCTCTCCCTTGGCTCTGGCTCCGTCTCTTTCCTGGTACTGTGTGATCTCCCAGCTCTGACTTCGGCTCACATGACTTTCCCCCATGTATCCACAGGTGGAGCTAGCGACACCTAGTGGATTCCTCACCACCCTGCATATACCAGGAGTTCTGACTCCCACTGCTGGTATATTACAAGATCGTTCTGGTTGCCTATAGCCACTGCGAAAGTAACTGAGGCTTCATTTATGAGAATTGCCTCCCAGTAAGATCATACTCATTGCCTAAAGCCACTGCAGAAATAGCTGGGGCCTCAATTATGAGTATTACCTCACAGTAAGATCGTTCTGGTTATCTGTAGCCACTGCAGAAGTAACTGGGGCCTCATTTATGAAAATTGCCTCACAGTAAGATCATTTTGGTTGCCTATAGCCACTGCAGAAGTAACTAGGGTCTCATTTATGAGGATTGTCTCAGAGTAAGATCATTCAGGTTGCCTATAGCCTCTGCAGAAGTAACTAGGGTCTCATTTATCTGTATTACCTCACAGTAAGATCGTTCTGGCTGCCTATAGCTAATACAAAACTAACTGGGGCCTCATTTTTGAAAATTGCCTCCCAGTAAGATCAGTCTGGTTGCCTATAGCCACTTCAGAATTACCTGGGGCCTCATTGATGAAAAGTGCCTCACAGTAAGATCGTTCTGGTTGCCTATAGCCACTGCAGAAGTAACTGGAGCCTCATTTATGAAAATTGCCTCCCAGTAAGATTGTTTTGGTTGCATATAGCAACCAGAGTGCAGCTTTCAGCATTCAAACTGCTGAGGTAAAGTGAAAGCTGAAATCTGATTGATTGCTATGGACAACTAGACCCTTATCAAGCGTAATTAATAATTTATTCACTGTATAATGCTGAATGTGAATTCCTGTCCAAAGCCGGGATGGCCAGCGCGTGTAAGTTCACATTGTGGGTCGGGCCTTCTTTACCTATTCCTCCCCTGGCTGCTTTCCTCCCCTTTATTTAAACTTTATGTTGCGGTTGCCGCCATTATTCCTATTGCTGGCACAAGCACAGTGCTATGTTCACATTGTAGTTGAATCATTTAATAAAATGGCGCATGCACATACCGCCAACTCCAGCTCAATTTTATTGAAGACACTCTCTCTGCAAATATCACCAGTCACCTGTTTGCATCAGATGATATCCACAGAGGCAATGTCTTCAAGAAAACGGCGCTGGAGATTGCGCCATTTTATTACATGATTTAACTAAATGTGAACATAGCTGTGATGACTGTCACAAGGTGCCACTAGACACTACTAGTATACAGTTAATGGAGAGATAGTCATACAGGCCGAGATCATAAACCAGGAGGGCACGAGAGTACACGGGGGGGACGGGGGAGACAGAGATGAGGTCGAGAAACAAGTTGAAGGACAGGGTTCCAGGAGAGTACATACAAGATACAGGGAGCAGGTGGGAATGTGGTCAGGAGGAAGTCTGAGGTTAGAAGCCAGGAAGTCACAACAGAAATGCGGGGGGAAAGCCAGAGATGGGTAAACAGCAGTCCGGAGTGGAGAGACCAAGATTTGAACACTGAGCACCATGGAAGCCAACAGCACAACTATAAAACAGGAAGTATGACTAGCGTGGTCCCGATCCAACACGCTCCCTAAAGAAGCAGAGCAATCACCGGGAACGAGAAGCATCTGCGAGAGCACCTCCAAGGAAGGACCAGCGTGAAACCCAGTGCTGTGAAACACCCAGCAGAACATTCATCCTGCAAAACGCTCTGCACCATAGGCAACATCTACCGGCCCTGCAGCAAAGCATAGCAGAACAATACAGAAAGTTCTACACAACGGAATCATGACAATAGCACTGTGCATGCGCGGGCCATTGAGATAATGAACGCAAAGTGAAATTTAAATAAAGGGGAGGAAATCAGCCAGAGGAGGAATAGATAAAGAAGGCTCGACCCACAAAGTCGCGCACCAACAAGGCAACTTAAAGTCAGGCCACAGAGTTTACACCAAAAATGTGGTTTACAGAGAAGTTTTTGCACAATAAATACATTTCGTTTTCAGCTAAAGCTTAAAAAAAACCAAACATTTGCCAATAAAAATACTCGACACCCGGGCGTAAAATGGGTTTAATAGGTAGTATATACATATTGCTGAATTTATTTTTCAAACTTATCCAGACGGAAAATCCTCATCCTATTACAGTACTGGCATGGTGTATAAGATTTTACCAAATCTCGTCCACTCACTGCACACAAAATCCCTGTTGAAGTACACAGTTGTCAATTCATCTCTCGATTGGCTGAGATCTAGGACAAATCCACAGCTAAGGCCTTTTTCACATGTCAGTGATTCTGGTACATATGTGCTAGTTTTTATACGTACCAGAATCAGGGACATACGCTGACCCATTAAAATCAATGGGTCTGCGCACACATTAGTGATTTTTCACTGACCGTGTCTCTGTGCGGCGTACACGCGTGTCCGTGTGCTCAGCACCGAGATATGTCCGTTTTTTTCTGGCATCACTGATGTCTCACGGAGCACACTATGGTGTGATCTGTGCAACATGTACCAGGAAAACACGTACATTGAAAATAAAATTATTTTTATACTCACCTTCTCCAGCAACGCTGTCTCTGGCCTCTGCTGGCTGCTGCTTCCTACCCAGCTAATTACTTTCATACATATTCATTTATGCAGGAGCAGCCAACCCGGAAGTAGCTGCAGAGGTGACACAACGGCAGCCGGAAGCAGTATCAGGGAGACTTCAGCCACACGGACAGCAGGAGCGGGGACAGGTAAGTTTATCTCCATGTGTAATCATGGATCACGGAGCACGGATCACGTATTGCACTTGAACAACCCACATGTGCCGTGATTCACGGCACACAGAAGGACATATGCGTTTTTTCACGTCAGTGAAAAACGTGTTTTTCACTGATGTGTTAAACAGGCCTAAAACTGTGAAAAATCCACACATTGTATATATCTGAAAAATATATATTTCTAATTTCTAGAGTAAGGTAATCTTCTCTGATGAGTCTAATTTTCAGCTTTGCCCAACACCTCGTCGTCTAATGGTTAAATGGAGACCTGGAGAGGCGTACAAGCCAAAGTGTCTTCCACCCACTGTGAAATTTGGTGGAGGATCGGTGATGATCTAGTGATGGTTCAGCAAGGCTGGAATTGAGCAGATTAAACTTTGCGAAGCACGTATGAAGCAACCCACATACTGTACAAGGTTATCCTGGAAAAACAGTGGCTTCCTTCTGCTCAGGCAATGTTCCCCAACTCCGAGGACTGTTTTTTTTCCAGCAGGAAAATGCGCCACGCCACACAACTAGGTCAATCATTGTGTGGATGAAGGACCACCACATCAAAACCCTGTCATGGCCAAGCCAATCTCCAGACCTGAACCCCATTGAAAACCTCTGGAATGTAATCAAGAGGAAGATGGATAGTCACAAGCCATCAAACAAAGAAGAACTGCTTACATTTTTGAACCAGGAGTGGCATAAGGTCACCCAAAAGCAGTGTGAAAGACAGGTGGAAAGCATGCCAAGACGCATGAAAGCTGTGTTTAAAAATCATGGTTATTCTACAAAATATTGATTTCTGAACTGTTCCTGAGGTAGAACATTATTAGTATTGTTGTTTCTAAATGATTATGAACTTGTTTTCTTTGCATTATTTGCGGTGTGAAAGTGTAGCACCCCTGAGACCCTCAGGGCACTACAGGGAACTGCATCCTCTTGGGGATGCAGGACCTACCCACTGGAACCTGTAACACCAGTGCCAGCAACAGCAACACACACCTAAAAATCCCAGTTGCCACTCCCATCAGGGCTAGTGGGAGGGCCACCCAGTGGGCAGAGCGAACCCAGGAACTAGACCACCTGGTGGGGGGGGCAGGCCAGTCTGGAAGAGAACAGGAAGCAGTCTGTCAGAATGTAGTGAGGAGAGCAGATGTGCCTCTAGCTGGGTCTGTGTAACGGTGACTGTGGGGCACGGGAGTCAGATTGCCAGCCAGGGCAAGTGAGTACCTCTGGGCAGGAGTCAAGACCCCAGGGACAGTACGAGGGAGCCCCACTGGAATCTGGGCACGTACGGGGCACAGGGCCCTAGGTCAAACACAAGTTTTAGACTGTTTGGCAAATACCTGCACAGTGAGGGCTCTCCAGGGGCCTCACTGACCTATCAGATCCGGGGACATCAGCAGTAAACTAGGATCGGGGTTCTGACACTTACCTCCCCGCAGGGTCCGCACTGCCAGCCGAACGAACAGACCGCTGTATCACAGCCGGGGGATTCCCAAAGTTCCAAGCTTCGGGGTCTCAACCACACTGAAAGAGCAACCTGAGTCACTATCTGGCACTGGCAATACAGGGACCGGAACCATCAAGCCGTCCAGGGTCCATGTGAGTAGAGACTGTTAACGTTAACCAGGTGTGGTCTCCATCATTATACATCATACATCTCCCAGGCACAGACCTACCTGTAGAGGACCTACCACCATAGCTGCCACTAGCACCATCCCTGGGAGTACCCACACTGAGCAGCGGCGGTTCTCCATTCTTAACCGCAACCCGCAGGTGGCGTCACAAACATTAACTCTATTATCCCCTGTAAATACCCCCCTTTTATTAAGAGTCCGCAGGGTACGGGACAGGGCAACAGCCAACTGAAGTGACATTCCCGCTTGCAACCGCCTGGGACCGAGTCTCCCCTTCCCTGGGCGACACAAAAGCAATGCATTGTATTGTTATTTTGACCATTTCTCATTTTCAGAAAATAAATACAAAATGTATTGTTTGGAAATTTGGAGACGTTGTCAGTAGTTTTTAGAATAAAAGAACAATTTACATTTTACTCAAATATATAGAGAAAAATCAGAAAAACTGTCAATTTTGCATTTGGTCAAAAACAAAAATTCATCTCAATAATTTTGTTATATATCCTTTGTTGGCAATAACAGAGGTCAGACGTTTTCCGTAAATCTTGCATGTTTTTAGGTGACCAAATTTTTATTTTCCACCATAAATTGCAAAAAAAAAGAATTTTGCCAAATAAGACGCGGTGATTTTCTGGATTTGTTTTCTCATTTTGTCTCTCATAGTATTGGTCAACCTATGATGTCAATTACAGGCCGACCTCATCTTCTTAAAGGGGTTGTCCGACATAACAAAAATGTTTGCGTTTAAGCTAATCTGCGCTGTATTGTCATATTAATCACCCCTACATTGTTATTTTTTGTTTTCTAACTTTTGTTCCTCTTGAATTCACCCTTTAGGCTCTGTGCGCACTGGGAAATGGAATTTTCTTGAGAAAATTCCGCATCCTCTCAAAGATTACCGCACCCGCGGTAAAAAACCGCGGGAAACCGCACCCGAAAACCGCATGCGGTTTGCCGCGGTTTGCCGCGGCTTTACCGCGGTATTGTTCGCGGTATTGCCGCGGTTTTGCCGCGTGCGGGTTGGGATGTGCTTTATTGCATTCAATGCAATAAAGCACATTGAAGAAAAAAAAAAAAAAAAAATACATTTAATTCTGATAGTAGATAGACAGAAGAATAGATAGAGGGATAGATAGATAGATAGATAGACAGACAGAGGGATAGATAGATAGAGGGATAGACAGATCGCTGCATTTCCCACGGTCGGCAGTGAGTTCACATTACCGGCCGTGGGAAATGACCGGTAATTACCTCTGCTGTCTGCTGCATTCAGCCTGTGTCTGTGACAGTCGCGGCTGGATGTCAGCAGTGCAGGACGCCGGAGCCGGAGCTGTGTGGATTACGCCGGAGCTTTGTTTGGGAGGGGTTAATAAAATGGTGAACGAGGCTTGTTGGTTTTATTTAAAATAAAGGATTTTTCGGTGTCTGTGTTTTTTTCACTTTACTTACGGGTTGATCATGTCAGCTGTCACATAGACGCTGCCATGATCAAGCCTGGGGTTAATGGCGGTGGTCCCCCATCACCATTAACCCCTTGTATTACCTTGTCACCACTGCTACACGGTGGCAAGAAGAGCCGAGGACACTCCCGGTGCTGCCGCATAATGCATGCGACAGTGCCGGGGCAGCTGCGGCTGATATTCTCGGCTGCCGGAGGGGGAGTGAGGCGGGGGACATTACCCCTGCCCCTCTCCCTCCCCAGCCTGAGAATACCGGCCCGCCGCTGTGTGCTTACCTCGGCTGGACGGTAAATATGCAGCGGAGCCCACGTTCTTTTTTTCCTATATTTCCGTTTTCTTTCTATGTGTCTGTGTCTGTGTTCTATGTCTGTGATGTGTGTGTGTCTGTGATGTGTGTGTGTGTTTACTCTCTGCACGGCTTCCTCTTCCTGTAATGACATCACTTCCCTGCAAAACCGCAAGCAAGTGATGTACATTACCGGAGGTAAACCGCAAAATACCGCAGGGAATAACGCAGGAAAACGCAGTGAACCGCACAGAATTTGCTGCCTGCGTTATTCCCTGCGGGATTTAATGATTAACATTGAGTCAATGGAGTAAAATCCCGCAGCGCTGTGCGGAAAAGAAGTGACATGCACTTGTTTTTGCTGCGGGATTCCCGCAGCAAAACATGCAGCTGTCAAATTCCGCCCAGTGCGCACAGGATTTTTTTTCTCCATAGGATTTGCTGGTGATTCACTGCAGAGATGTTATGAACATTTTCTGCAGCGAAACATGCAGCAAATCCGCGGCAAAATCCGTGAAAAATCCGGTAAGTGCGCACATAGCCTAAGTCTCTGCAGCTTCTTGTTTACATTCAGCTCCAGCAAACTGACCACTTCCTGTGCTGAACCTCCCAGTCACAGCTGGCACCGCCCGGCCTCAGTGTCCAGCCCCACCCTCTGCCCGCCCCCTGCACACACATTCCCTGTCAGTATATTCTGCCCCAGCACCTGACCTGTTATCACTACAGGGCAGGACACTACACGGCAGGACACTACAGGGCAGCACACTACCGGACACTACAGGGCAGCACACTACAGGACACTACAGGGCAGCACACTACAGGACAGGACACTACAGGACACTACAGGGCAGCACACTACAGGACAGGACACTACAGGGCAGCACACTACATGGCAGGACACTACACGGCAGGACACTGCAGGGCAGGACACTACACGGCAGGACACTACAGGGCAGCACACTACAGGGCAGCACACTACAGGACACTACAGGGCAGCACACTACAGGACAGGACACTACAGGGCAGCACACTACAAGGCAGGACACTACACGGCAGGACACTACACGGCAGGACACTGCAGGGCAGGACACTACAGGGCAGGACACTACAGGGCAGCACACTACAGGGCAGCACACTACACTACAGGGCAGCACACTACAGGGCAGGACACTACACTACAGGGCAGCACACTACACAGCAGGGCACTACAGGGCAGCACACTACACTACAGCATTGCACATAACAGCCCCACATCGGGCTGTGCACCGCATACACACACACATACATACACACGCATTCACACACACACACACATACACACACACATACACACACACACACATCGGGCTGTGCACCGCATACACACACACATACATACACACACACACATCGGGCTGTACACCGCATACACACACGCATACACACACACACATACCCCCCCACCGGGAGTACATACTCACCCTTCTTCGGTCCCCGCCGCTCCTGCACGTTCGCGCGCTGTCTATGTTCTGGCCATATCAGCACAGTAGTGACGTCACCGCTGTGCTGAAGAGAGCTCAGACAGCGTGCAGTGATGAGAAGCAGCGCAATGCTCCCTCTCATCAGCGCTTTCAAATATACCGGCATCGGTGATCTGTGATGCCGGTATATTTGAATGTGTGATCCTGAGCAGGGGGCCCGTTGCTGGTGCTGACACCATGGCAGCCGCCGCCAGGCCCCTCCCCCAGGTCACGGACCCCACAGCAGTGCAGGAGGAGGTTGTGGGCAGAGTGCGGGGTGCGGGGGAATGTGTGGGAGGGTGCAGGGAAGGGGGCGGTGACTCCTCGCACTGTACAGCCAACAGGGAGGCGACATGCTGTTTCCACATTTGCATGTCAATATGGCCCTGCCCATGTTGACATGAAATGACCGTGTCGCGGGCGGAGGAGGGGACGCCGCGCTCTCCCACTGCTCGGGTCCGGCTGCCGCTGCTCGGTGGCTCGAGCGATGGGCCGGATCCCGGGGACTCGAGCGGCGCTCCTCGCCCGTGAGTGAAAAGGGGAATTGGTGTTTTGGGATAGTTTATTGTCCGTGACGCCACCCACGGTTGTGGTGATTGAATGTACACCACCGCTGCTCTGGCTGGGGATCCCGGGAGTGATGGTGTGGAGCAGCCAGTTGTTGTGTTGCCCCTCCGTGGGTAGGGGTTGGTGATCCCGGGGCCCAGTGATGGGGTTGGGATGGTGGACAGGCGGGTATGGGGCCTGTGGAGGTGCAGGGGCGCAGGGGCAGCGCTGTGCCGCACGGCACGGAGGTACTCACTCAGCCAGTAAACACGACACAGTTCTCGGTAAACAAACGGCTGGTTGGACGGGTCCTTCGGACGGTTACGGTGCTGACTTCCCCTGCAGTTGACGGTGACGGTCTCTTCCCTGCACCTATGTATTGCTGTTTGGTAGCGATGGGTTCCCACCGGTAACCCGCTCCCCAGCTTGGATATGAGCCGGAGGAGCTCCACTCTTGCCCGCAGGCGCTGGCCCTGGGAAACTGGTGCCTTGGCGGTGTCTCCCCTTAACGGTTGGACTGTTGCCTTCAACGGGACTTGGTTGTTGGAAGACAGTCGTCCCCTTCACTGACGGATTTGGCAAATTCGGCGACTCCTAGCCTTGCCGGGATCCGAAAGGCCCCTGCCCTGGTGCTGACTAATCTTCGTATACCGCTCCGGTACCGCCGGGTCACCACCCGTCCACGGTCCTTTCGGCAACCTCCAATCAGTCTCGCCTGCAGACAGTCAGCGCCGTCTGCCAACCTTGCTGTCTCAGTCCGGGGCACAGACCCGGACCAACTTCAGGCTTCTTTCTGTCACTTTCTCTGTTGCTCTTACTTTAGCTCCTCTACCACTTCTAACTCTCCACTTCAACTCCTTCCACCTCCTCCTCAAAACTCTCTCTTTACTCCATCACCTCCCTAGCTTAACTGCCTGGTTCTCCCACCTCCAGGGCTGTGAACTCCTTGGTGGGCGGAGCCAACCGCCTGGCCCACCCCCTGGTGTGGACACCAGCCCCTGGAGGAAGGCAACAAGGATTTTAGTTTTGACCTTGTGTGTACCTGCAGGGAATGTGGGGTGCGTGTGGTGTTGTGACCTGTGACCCCTGGCTTGCCCAGGGCGTCACAACCGGAAGCAGCAAAAGCGCGGCAGGAGCGGTCACATGACCCCTCTGAGCCGGGGGAGAGGGGCTGACAGCAGGGCAGGTAAGTGCTCACTATCTACTTACCTGCCCCAATGTAGCCCAATAGGGAAATAATAAAAAAAAGCAAATTAAGCCGGATAACCCCTTTAAGTGGGAGAACTTGCACAATTGGTGGCCGACTAAATACTGTTTTCCCAAATGTATATACAGTGCGTTGCGAAAGTATTCGGTTCCCTTGAATTTTTCAACTTTTTCCCACATTTCAGGCTTCAAACATAAATATAAAAATTGCAATGTTCTGGTGAAGAATCAACAACAAGTGAGACACAATTGTGAAGTTGAACGAAATTTATTGCTTATTTTAAACTCTTATAAAAAAAATAAATAACTGAAAATTGGGGTGTGCAATATTATTCGTCCCCTTTAAGTTAATTCTTTGTAGCGCCACCTTTTGCTGTGATTACAGCTGCAGTCGCTTGGGGTATGTATCTATCAGTTTTGCACATCGAGAGACTGAAATTCTTGCCCATTCTTCCTTGTAAACAGCTGGAGCTGAGTGAGGTTGGATGGAGGCGTTTGTGAACAGCAGTTTTCACCTCTTTCCACAGATTCTCGATTCTATTCAGGTCTGGACTGTGACTTGGCCATTCTAACAGTTTGTGGAATGAAACACGCTCCTGTTTTATGTAGTTATTTTGATTATTATTTTGATCTCACTGGTGGATCATTCCAATCCTGCACGAGTTTAATGAATGAATGACCATCATCACTTTTTCAATCAGCTAAGATGTATATTGTTTCACGAGTTACTGCAAGGTGAAGGGAAAAGGGGCAATCAGCAGAATTTTAAAAGCAGCTCTGTATATAAATAAAGAAGAGGCATAAACTGTTTGAAATTATTGAAAAGTAATTGAAAAAAAAATAAAAGAATATACTATAAAAAAACACTTTTTTTGTCTTTTTATATCTGTTTAATTCAAGAAAAACGTGAGATTTATGTAGTTATATGAAAAAGTTGGTGAGTAGCATGCAATTTATTTTAATATAGCTGGACGTGTCAATATTGGATCCTCGTTAATTCAGTATAGAAAAATAAAAGTGGTAAAAAATTTGGGACATGTATCAAAGGGGTGTAGTGTAGGTGAAAAACATATGGATTAGAGGGAAAAGAGGGTATAGCCAAATTGTGACAATATGGCTCCAATTTTTTTTGGGGGGGGGGGGAAATAGTGCAGAGTAAGCCAAGTAAGAGGTGATGTCAAATTAGACAAAAGTGTGTACATGTAGCACCCCTGAGCCACTCAGGGCACTACTAGGAACTGCATCCTCACGGGGATGCAGGACCTACCCCCTGGGACCTGGAACACCAGTGCCACACCAAAATCCTAGTTACTACTCAACACCAGGGGTAATTGGCTAGTCGGACACAAGGAAATGGTCACCTAGAGGGCGGAGCCAGACCAGGGGGACTAGACAACCTGGTGGGAGGGGACAGCAGTGAGTCTACAGAAGTCAGTAGTAGTGAGTGAAAGTGGAAAGACATGCCTAGAGCTGGGTCGTGTAACGGTGACCCGGGGGCACAGGAGAGTGATCACCAGGTCAGGAACACCCGAGTACCGCTGGGACCAGAGCACATACAGGGCACAGGGCCCTAGGTCAGGCGACAGTTTCATACGGTCTGGCAAATACCTGCACAGTGAGTGGACCTTCACGGACCTCACTGACCCACAGATCCGGGGGCACCAGCAATACAGCAAAGATCAGGGTACGGGACACAGACCAGTCCTACAGGGTCCACACTGCCCGCCGTACAGACAAGGCGACTGCCACAAAAAGGGACAGTCGGGCCCCAAACGCTCCATGCTACGGGGACCCAAACACACTGAGGGTGACGGGGACAGAGCAACCGAGTCATCAAAATGGCACTGGAAATACAGGGACTTGAACCAGCCGTCCGAGGGTCAAGAGTGAGTAGAGACTGTTAATTACAACCCATGGTGTGGTCTCCCTTATTACTCCATCATACATCTCCCGGGCTCAGCCCTACCTGCGGAGAGCCTACCATCATAGCTGTCATTACCACCAGCACTGGGGATAATCAAGTCAGCAGTGGTGGCTCCACCATCTTCACCGCAACCCGCAGGTGGCATCACACAAATGACTTTAATCTCCCCTGTAAATACTCCCCATTAAAAAAAGCACCCAGGCCACGGGATCGGGCAACGACCACCAAAGTGACATTCCCCAGTTATACACTGCTCGGGACTGAGTACCCAATTCCCTGCGCGACACATACAGATATGCAAAATTATCTATCATAAGCTGAGTTTACAATATGAAAAAGTTAGAAAATCTGATGCCTTTTATTATTGCTTTATGTTCATGATTATTTACGTCCGAACAGCCTTTAACATGCGTAGCATCATATATATGTGTGTGACGCCATGGACTAGCCAGGTAGTCACAGATAGCGCCCTGCACAACACCAGTCCCACACAAGGTAACACCAGCCAAACCAAAAGCCCTAGTCACCTCCCTCCGAGCTTAATGGACACACCAGGGGGCGGAGCCAGGCGGTTGGTCACACCCACCGAGGAGTTCAGAGGGCCTGAGGCAGGAAACAGGCAGTTCAGTGCAGTTTGACAGTCAGATCAGAGTGGAGTAGTAGTGAGTGAGGAGTGAAGGAGTCTGATAGTTGCCGGGGTCGGAGCCCTGGTATCTGGGCTAAGAGGCATACGGTGGCCTAGCCTGCAGGAGCCGGGAAGACGGCTCGGTGGAATCGTGGTGGACCGGGACAGGGTAGTGTACTAGTACAAAGCCAGGGAGCGGACTCCCGTCGCTGAAGCGCAGGCAGTCTACACATACATTACACGGTGCAGGAGAAAGGCCAAGACCACCGAACCGGGTGGGGGACCAGACGCAGCCGTCTGCGGGCACCGACCACAAACAGCTTTGTTTATCAGAGACTTGTGTGTGTCAATAACAGTGAGTACAACAGTGCCATCCGGCCGTGCACCGCCCTGCACCGCCCAGCTACTCTCCCCAATGGGTCACGGGCCATCATCCCTGCCCACGGAGGGGTTAACATCTTGCTGCATCACCATCTCCCCCGGGTGCCCCGTAACCGCAGCGGCGGTGTCTACACCTTCACCACATCCCGTGGGTGGCGTCATGAACTCAGACACGGCTCCAGCCGTACACCTACCTACCAACCCCCTAAGTAGCGCCAGCACCCTTTCAGAGCGAAGTGACCCTGGGTCCGCAGGCGCTCGAGCTACCCACCAACGAGCCCGGATCCGAGCGGCTCGGCTGCAGCCGAGCGCAGGGCGGTACATGTGCATCCTCCCAAACCAGAATAATAGTCTCTTCTCCAAGCCTTCATGCCACATAACAGACACTTATGGCCCTGTCACACACAGAGATAAGTCACAAATTATGAATTAGGCTAAAGTATCTGATAAGGAAAATTGAGCCCAAATTGTCCAACTAAAAGAAAACACATTAAGTCAAGTAAAGGAAACTTAAAGGGAATGTGTCATTAATAGTAATGGGCAAGCATGTGCGGGTTAGTAATGAGGGTGTCCGATATATGACTCTCCATTACTAACCCCTGAGTTTGATGCACACATTTGCCCAATGAAGCAATTTAATGCTGAGGCTTGAATGCCCCCTGAGTTTATAGACGTGAACATCACTGTCCCCATTGGGGGTCACAATCTAAACTCTCTATCAGTATGTCTTTGGAGTTTGGTAAGAAACCCAAGCAAATACGGGGAGAACATACAAGCTCCTTACAGATGTTGTCCTTGGTGGATTTTTAACCCAGGATCCCAGCGCAGCAAAGCATCAATGCTAACCCCTATGCTGACCATATTTAATTGGGTAGGAGCTGATCCGCAGTACCCATCAATAGTAAACAAAAAAAATACTTTTCAGCTCTGCCATTCTTTACATCTGACCACCGCCAGAGCTATAGCAGCTGATCGGTGGGGGTGCTGGGTGTCAGAATCCCTCCTAACGGATAATGGTGAACTCTCATAAGGATGGTTCATCAATATTATTATAGTGAAACTTTAAGATCTGAAGGCTGAGAGCGACATAATATAGCGTCAAAGACCCTGATTCCAGCGATTTGTCCCTTACTGGGCTGTTTACTGTAGTTTTCCTACCAGCAAGAGGTTATCAATAAAGGACTGGTAAAAGTGTGGACAAGTAGTCAAACCACGCCCCCACCACTGATTGGCAGCTTTCTACCTATACACGGAAAGCTGCCAATCAGTGATGTGGGCAGGGTTATACAGACCTGTGCATTAGATAAATGGTAGATTTGCAGCAGATAAAAAGCAGTGTTTAATCAAAACTGCAGCTACCATTAAAGTGACACATCGCTGGAATCAGGGTCTCTGTCTCTTCATCTTGTTCCTTTCAGATAGGGGAGCAGAACCCTGGTGACAGATTCCCGTTAAGTGGAGTAGAAAATATAGAATAGAGGGCCCATTGCTTGTTTAATGAGAGATAACACATAACCAGTAGCGTGTCGACTCCCATAGGCTAATTCATTTAATAATATCAGCAGCTCACTGCCTATGTGAAGTCACCCCACCAAATTAAAATTGTGAGCATGCATGCAAATCTGAAATTGAAAAGGCAACACAAATACCATTGAAAATACTAACTAATAAATCCGGCATAAACGGAAACTCACTGATCAACCAGTCACCTAGCCTAACCGGCTGCTCTAATGACACAGACCTATACACATCCTTCTTTGTGCTTTCCTTCCTATACCCCCTCAAAATTTGCTAAACTAAAATATGCTTGGTAACTCATTGCACCCTGATGATTGAAACAAAAAGCAACATTGCCAGCCTTCCCGACACATGTGATAAAGAAATCCCATCACTATGCTAAAAACACCCTGCAACTAATTAAGGATTCCAGTACATGCTGTCATAGAAAATGGATGATGGGATCACGACACCTAGGCTGATCCTCAGACTGGGGACTCTGTACTGTCCCTCAACTCAGAGGTACGCTAGATGGTACTGAGGTCTGAATCACCAGCATGACCCTAGTTCCTGTTCAAGCCCTGTTGTAACTCACCTCCTTCACCTCTACCCAAGGGGTGAGCCGGAACCATAAACACAAACCCCCAACTACACACAGAAAGGGAAAAATAACAACTCATACACACGGCAATCAAACACAAAGGAGCCACTAAACATGCACAGTGGAAAAATACATAAAAGTGGGGAAGTAAGCAGACAACCAAGACACTTCCACACCATAGAATATGCACACCACAGACTGCTGCAGCCAACACAGCAATTGAGACATGCAGGCGCACGGAAAATCACAACATCAGATCATTAGCAACAACTCATATATGATGAGAACAAAGAAGAACAGAGTCTTTAAATTCACTTAATAAAGAGCCCATACAAGCAAGGTTATGAAGATATTAAATATTTTATTAAAGTGCTGTTGGGTACAAAAATATATAAAATACATATGGACCAGAGGGTGCGGTGCTGAAGGGGAAAGAACCCCACGTGTCCCAGAGTGTAAAGAGGAAAAATTCCTCAGCCGTGATCTTGAAGGACTTGTAAGAGGTGACTATTAACCAAAAGCAAGGCTGCGTCACAAGATAGTGGAGACGGGTATACATGCAAAGTGCACAAACCTTCCTAAATATAAGCACAACTCACCTCCTCAAATCACTATTCAGATCACTGCACCACCGGGGTAACCACGAGGGGACCGACGTCCCAACACGTGTTTCGCGTTTAAGGTATGCTTCGTCGGGGGACGGGTAAAAAAGTGTGCAAGTACTGACCTTAAATAGGCACCCAAAGTACCTCAAGAAACCACCCACCATGAGCGCGTCATAGGAAGCCCTGAAGACCGGAGGTCCGCCCAGATTCAGCGTCCACAGAGAAGACCGGACGGAAGAAAACTTCCTGTGACGTCACCAGTATTGTTCCGGTCCCGCTGTTAAGGACGCCACCGCAGCGATGTCCGAGCAACAGGTACGCCCCATGACGCGTCTCAGAATACCACCCCCTCCCATCACCACCATCACCCCCCCTAAAGCGCCGCCCACTACCAGAGTAGGCAAAGGCTTCTCCGTATCACCAGCCAAGGAAAAAACTCACCCCATACCCACGCAGGCGTGCCCAACCGCAGTGGTATCCAAAACAACGGATAAACCCCAAAATGCTTCACAAATACATCCGGTCTTCCTCCTTCAGAGGGGCAACTGCCGCCCACCAGAGGAACAATAAATAAGCAGAAAATTCCAAACGACCATCCATTAGCTATCCCACATCACAGGGGGGAGCCAAATATAGTGGTAGATGTAAAGGAATCCACAGAATCCTGTCAGGCTACTAAAATAGGAGAAAAACAGGGAAAGGAACAAAATACAATATGTAACACGTAACACCTTCCCAAAAGTATGTGGACAGGCACCAGATTCCAAGATTTTCCAGTGGAAGATGTTTTTCTAATAATGCAAAGATTTGTCCCGTAAGAGTCAATATGACCAATTGTATATGGGATGATGTCAGCACACCGTATCTTCCTTGTCCATGATGTAGAACGGAATCCAGGATGTGAATGGTCATTTTTCATGGTGGTTACAGTCCATCCGTTCCAATGCATATATTTCCACCCGAAGGTAAGGCAGGATGATGAAGAATGAGAAGCCAGGTACAGGGTTTGCGAAGAGGGGAGGAAAAAGGGGAGGGGGCGTGGGGGGTGGGGGTGGGAGAGGGTTTTTGAGGGGGGGGGGGGCCTCTTCACAGAAGATGATGCAAATGGGTGCCCACTCACTAACAAAAAGGAAAAACAAACACACTGTTAAAAAGAGAACCATAAGCACTGTCCAAAAATAAAATAAAGAGAGGACCGCATGGGCAGTCTAGAATGCTCAACCAGATGAAATATTGTGGATACCAAGCGGCAACATTGGTAGTGGGCGGCGCTTTAGGGGGGGGTGATGGTGGTGATGGGAGGGGGTGGTATTCTGAGACGCGTCATGGGGCGTACCTGTTGCTCGGACATCGCTGCGGTGGCGTCCTTAACAGCGGGACCGGAACAATACTGGTGACGTCACAGGAAGTTTTCTTCCGTCCGGTCTTCTCTGTGGACGCTGAACCTGGGCGGACCTCCGGTCTTCAGGGCTTCCTATGACGCGCTCATGGTGGGTGGTTTCTTGAGGTACTTTGGGTGCCTATTTAAGGTCAGTACTTGCACACTTTTTTACCCGTCCCCCGACGAAGCATACCTTAAACGCGAAACACGTGTTGGGACGTCGGTCCCCTCGTGGTTACCCCGGTGGTGCAGTGATCTGAATAGTGATTTGAGGAGGTGAGTTGTGCTTGTATTTAGGAAGGTTTGTGCACTTTGCATGTATACCCGTCTCCACTATCTTGTGACGCAACCTTGCTTTTGGTTAATAGTCACCTCTTACAAGTCCTTCAAGATCACGGCTGAGGAATTTTTCCTCTTTACACTCTGGGACACGTGGGGTTCTTTCCCCTTCAGCACCGCTCCCTCTGGTCCATATGTATTTTATATATTTTTGTACCCAACAGCACTTTAATATAATATTTAATATCTTCATAACCTTGCTTGTATGGGCTCTTTATTAAGTGAATTTAAAGACTCTGTTCTTCTTTGTTCTCAGCCAACACAGCAAGTAGCAGAGAGGGCTCCCCTAGCTGCTCTCATTTCTAGGCCAACCTTCCAACTGAATGAGGATAACTGGCGCCCTCTGCTGGGAGCAGAGGTTATATATAGGGACTAGGAGTGGTCACAAACTGGAAACACCTGAGGGGGTGATGACAAGCTTGCTGGAAAGGAATGCAGATATTAACCCTTTCCTAGCAAAAGGAATACATTTATTGTGCAGAGTCTCAAAGCAAAGAGACTCTGGCCCACTAGACCATGCATTAAGCACCAAGCCAAGTAAGACAAAATGCCATGAAAGCCTGGTCATGAGTCAACTTGATGGCCAAGATCAATGATGTCATAGTAAAATTTAACATTTTTGCCCCAAATAAATGGCATAGTAACCCTTCTTCTCTCCATGAGTATGGCCAATGGTCAGCATTTCAATGACCCTTAAAAAATGGCTCAAAGCTATTCAACATAGGAGACATTGAGATTAAAGCTCCAACTCCAAATTACTAGCTATTGTCTTCATCCACATTGTCCCACTATTGAAATAAAGCCTAAAAATATCCCAGATTTCCAAGTTATCACAAAGGTCCCTAAAGAGTAGCCTAAAATGATATGGAGCTCACTCCCTATATAAGCATGGGAGAAAACATGTATAATCATTATAATCATCATTATTATTATTATTATTATTATTATTATTAATAGTGATGAGCGAGTACTAAAAAGCTCGGGTGCTCGAGGCTCGGGCCGAGCATCCCAAGATACTCGTGTACTCGGCCTGAGCACCGAGCCCAATGTTATCCTATGGGAGACCTGAGTATTTTTGTGAAATGACCCCCGGCAGCATGTAGAAACCCTAAAAATGGCACAAAAGTCTCAGAAGAGTGCTCAAATGACATGGCAACAGCATGGGGAAGACCCCTTGAAGCATTTATCACTCAAAAGTCACAGCTGTGAACAATTTTGTCCGCGTTTTACGCCATTTTTACGGACTCACCAGAAAACCTTCCAAAATGACACCAAAATGAATTTTCATGGCGGAAATGTTAAGGGCACATACCCAATAGTGAGATAGAGCTAATGTATGTTACTTTTTGAGATCAATACATGAAAGATTTTACGTAAAACATTGTGTGGCACTCCGATGTCCCTGAGAAGAGACGTACATAAAGGCCTCTGAGTCTAATGTGCCCATTTTGAGGAAGTGAGTCTTTGTAGTATTTTCCTTTGCCAGGGCAGTCCAAAATTGTGAGGTTCACCAATGCCCCTGCATACAGACGTGCATGATGGCCTGTAAACCTGAAGTGCCCATTGTAAGGAAGTGGGTCTATTGTAGTATAGCCCTTAGGCAGGGCAGCCAAAAATTGGGAGGCTCCACGTTGTCCCTGGATAGAGACGTGCATGAGGGCCTGTAAACCTGAAGTGCCCATTGTAAGGAAGTGGGTCTATTGTAGTATAGCCCTTAGGCAGGGCAGCCAAAAATTGGGAGGCTCCACGTTGTCCCTGGATAGAGACGTGCATGAGGGCCTGTAAACCTGAAGTGCCCATTGTAAGGAAGTGGGTCTATTGTAGTATAGCCCTTTGGCAGGGCAGCCAAAAATTGGGAGGCTCCACGTTGTCCCTGGATAGAGACGTGCATGAGGGCCTGTAAACCTGAAGTGCCCATTGTAAGGAAGTGGGTCTATTGTAGTATAGCCCTTAGGCAGGGCAGCCAAAAATTGGGAGGCTCCACGTTGTCCCTGGATAGAGACGTGCATGAGGGCCTGTAAACCTGAAGTGCCCATTGTAAGGAAGTGGGTCTATTGTAGTATAGCCCTTTGGCAGGGCAGCCAAAAATTGGGAGGCTCCACGTTGTCCCTGGATAGAGACGTGCATGAGGGCCTGTAAACCTGAAGTGCCCATTGTAAGGAAGTGGGTCTATTGTAGTATAGCCCTTAGGCAGGGCAGCCAAAAATTGGGAGGCTCCACGTTGTCCCTGGATAGAGACGTGCATGAGGGCCTGTAAACCTGAAGTGCCCATTGGAAGGAAGTGGGTCTATTGTAGTATAGCCCTTTGGCAGGGCAGCCAAAAATTGGGAGGCTCCACGTTGTCCCTGGATAGAGACCTGTTAGGTTCTTAGTGCCTCCGTGCTTGCATTTAAAAACCGCACGTGTGTGCCTGTTGGTGGCAGCTTTCCGCTGCACTTGTGTGCGTTTTGCAAAAACTTGGATATAACGCACAAGTCTAGTGAATACACATCAGCACAGCATTGCAAAATGCGCAAGGGCGTTGTCAACGAACAAGGAAGTGGACGTGATGGTGGTGCAGGCAGAGGCCGAGGTCGTGGGCAAGCTCTAATTTCGCCACAACAAAGGGCCACATCTACTCGCTCGCACGTCATGTCCCAAATTCTTGGGGACCGCAGCAGTACACCGCTCTTGAACCAAGACCAGTGTCAACAGGTTGTTAGTTGGATAGCGGATAATGCTTCCAGTCAGATTGGCACCACCACAAACACTCTGTCTTCCACACGGTCAAGTGTCAGTAGCCGTGATACTGCACCGCACATTTCAGAACCTGATCCTCCTTCCTATCACCAGGCCGAGTACACGTCCACGGACATTACTGATCCCACACTTGGACACTCGGAAGAGCTGTTCGTTCACGTTTCCATTCACACATTCTGGCCTCTCGCCAGCTCCTGTTGAAGTGGGCCATGACGAGATTGTATGTACAGATGCCCAAATATTTGAGCAGCCACGTTCTCACGAAGTTGGCAACGTGTCTCAACAAGGGGTGGACGATGATGAGACACAATTGTCAGGAAGTCAGGAGGAGCAGGGTGCGGAAGAGGAAGACGACGTGGTGGATGATCCAGTAACTGACCCAACCTGGTAGGAGGATATGCAGAGCGAGGACAGCAGTGCACAGGGGGAGGGAGGCGTAGCATCCCAACAGGCAGTAAGAAGCAGGGTGGTGGCCCCAGGCAGACGTCAGGCAACTGTTCCTCGGAACAACACGACACAAGGTGCCTGTACAAATGTTAGGTCTGCCTGAGTCTGGCAGTTTTTTAAGTTGGCTCCAGATGATTCTAAAAAGGCCATTTGCAACACCTGCCGTGCCAGCATCAGCAGGGGTACCAAAACTAGCAGCCTGACCACCACCAGCATGATCAGGCACATGTCAGCCAAGCACCCGACTTTGTGGGATGTACAACAGAGTCGAGGAGCAGTGCTTGCTGATGTCACTGCTACGTCTTCGCTTGTTGTGCATGCGAGCCAATCCCCTGTCCATGCTGCCCGCGAACAAGCCTCCTCCGGCCCTGCACCTGCAGTTGCCCACGCAGAAATAACACCATCATCAAGCACGTCCTTGTCCCAGCGCAGCGTTCAGTTATCCATTCAGCAAACCTTTGAACGCAGGCGCAAATACACTGCCAACGCCCCACATGCCACAGTTCTAAATGCTAACATTTCGCGACTGCTTGCTCTGGAAATGTTGCCTTTTAGGCTGGTTGAGACAGAAGCATTCCGCGACCTGATGGTGGCAGCTGTCCCACGTTACTCGGTCCCCAGCCGCCACTATTTCTCCCGGTGTGCCGTCCCCGCATTGCATAACCACGTGTCACAAAACATCACACGTGCCCTGAACAACGCTGTTTCAGCCAAAGTCCACCTAACCACAGACACGTGGACAAGTGCATGTGGGCAAGGCCGCTACATCTCGTTGACGTCACACTGGGTTAATATTGTGGAAGCTGGGACCCAGTCTGAGCGAGGGACGGAACACGTCCTTCACACACCAAGTTTTGCAGGCCCTACCTCAGTCAGGGTTTCACCCACACTCTACAGCTCCGGAATGTCATGCTCCTCAGCCTCCTCCTCCTCCTGCGCATCCTCATCCACTTTACCCTCCACACCAGTCCCAAGCTGGAAGTGTCGCGGGCGGAGGAGGGGACGCTGCGCTCTCCCACTGCTCGGGTCCGGCTGCCGCTGCTCTATTGCTGCTGCTGCTCGGTGGCTCGAGCGATGGCCGGATCCCGGGGACTCAAGCGGCGCTCCTCGCCCGTGAGTGAAAAGGGGTCGTTTGGGTTTGTGGTGATTGTGTGGACACCACCGCTGCTCTGGATGGGGATCCCGGGAGCCTGTGACAGGGAGCAGCTTTGTTGTTATTTCTCCCCTCCGTGGGTAGGGGGGTTGGTTGTCCCGGGGCCCGGTGATGGGGTAGAGATGGATGACAGGCGGGTTGCGGGGCCTGATGAGGTGCAGGGTTGCAGGGGCAGCGCTGTGCCGCACGGCACGGAGGTACTCACTCAGCCCAATGATGATGACACAGTTCACGATAAAACAAGTGGCTGGATGGACGGGTCCCTCGGACGGCTGCGGTTGTTCCTCCCTGCAGGTTAGTGATGACTGTCTCTCCCTGCACCTATGTTCAGTGTTGGTAGTGATGGTTTCCCACCGGTAACCCGCTCCCCGACCTGGATATGGGCCGGAGGAGCCCCTTTTGCCCACAGGCGCTGGCCCTGGGAGACGGTTGCCCTTGGCGGTGGCGGTGTCTCCCCTTCACGGTTGGACGGTTGCCTTCTATCGTGACTTGGCTGTTTGGAAACCCTGAGGTCCCCTTCACTAACGGATTTGGCAAATTCACGGTGACACCAAGCCTTGCCGGGATCCGAAAGGCCCCTGCCAATGGTGCTGGCTTCTCTTTGTATACCGGTCCGGTACGGCCGGGTCACCACCCGTCCACGGTCCTTACGGCAGACTCCAATCGGCCTCCACTGCAGACGGTCACCACATCCTGCCAACCTTGCTGTCCTGTCCGGGCCACACACCCGGACCAACTTCAGGCTCTTTGCTGTCACTTTTCTCCTCTCTACTACTTTCCTCCTTCCACTTCCTTAGCTTAACTCTCACTGCCTGTGTTTTCCCTCCTCCTTGGTGGGTGGAGACCAACCGCCTGGCTCCACCCCCTGGTGTGGACAACAGCCCCTGGGGAAGGCAACAAGGATTTTGTGTTTTGACTATGATATGCCTGCAGTGAAGTGTGGGGTGTGTAAGTGTTGTGCAATGTGGCCCCTGGCTTGTCCAGGGCGACACAGAAGCACTGCAGCACTGCCTTAGCGAAGCGGCAACAGGCTGTGCTGAAGCTAATCTGCATAGGTGACAAACCCCACAATGCAGAAGAGGTGTGGACAGCTCTGAAACAGCAGGCAGATCACTGACTCACACCTCTGAACCTAAAGCCAGGAAAGGTTGTGTGTGACAATGGCCGGAACCTGGTGGCGGCTTTGAGGCGAGGCCAGCTGACACATGTTCCATGCGTGGCCCATGTGCTCAACCTCGTGGTTCAGCGGTTTCTAAAGTCATACCCAGAGCTGTCTGATCTGCTGGTAAACGTTCGCCGCCTGTCTGCACATTTTCAAAAGTCACCTACTGCTTCAGCCGGCCTTGCCGGATTTCAGCGCCATTTGCATCTTCCGGCTCACAGACTGGTGTGTGATGTCCCCACGCGTTGGAATTCAACTCTGCACATGTTGGTCAGGATATGTGAGCAGAAGAGGGCAGTTGTTGAGTACCTGCATCACCTAAGCCGTCGGGAAATGGGTCAAACTCCACACATAACACCTGAGGAGTGGAGATGGATGTCCGACCTATGTACCATCCGCCAAAACTTTGAGGACTCCACCAAGATGGTGAGCGGCGATGACGACATTATTAGCGTCACCATACCGCTTCTCTGCCTTCTAAAATGGTCTCTGCTCAAAAAACAACCATGATGCATTGCAGGCGGAGCGCGATGAGTTTGAGCAAGAAACAGTAGTGGGTGTGGGTGATAACACACAGCCCAGCCTCGTCTCATCACAACGTGCAGTGGAGGACTATGACGAGGAGGAGGATGAAGACATGGAGCAACTCTCTGGCCAAATTGAGGATATGACATGCAGTCATATCCTCGGTTCAGCGTGGCTGGCCAGAGGACAGGGTAGATGATGAGGAGGAGGAGGAGGAGGAGGAGGAGGACAGCATGTTCAGTCATCGTGTTGGTCAGGATACTGAAGTGATGGCTGTTAAGAGTCTGGCACACATGGCTGACTTTATGGTAAGCTGCCTGTCTCGTGACCCTCGCGTTAAGAACATCTTGGCCGACAATCATTACTGGTTGGTAACACTGTTAGACCCACGCTAAAAGGAGAACTTTATGTCTCTTATTCCCGAGGCGGAGAGGTCAGGCAAAAAGCAGCAGTTCCAGAAGGCCATAGTCACGGAAGTAGGCAAAGCATTCCCCTCACAAAACGCTAGCGGCATAGGTCAGGAATCAGTGGACAACCAAGGCGTACAGCCGAGAGGGGCACAAGTCCAATTCGCCAGAGGTAGGGGAACAGTCTTTAAAATGTGGGACAGTTTTCTCAGCCCCTCACATACCACAGCCCCTGAGGTGCGGGGTAGTGCCACAAGAAATCCTAAGTTTGCCCAGATGCTCAAGGAGTACCTTGCAGATCAAACAACTGTACTCCGACATTCCTCTGTGCCTTACAATTATTGGGTATCCAAGCTGGACACGTGGCATGAATTGGCTCTCTACGCCTTGGAAGTCCTGGCCTGCCCTGCCGCTAGCGTTTTGTCAGAGCGTGTTTGTAGTGCCGCAGGTGGAATCATTACAGATAAACGCACCCGCCTGTCAACTGTAAATGCTGACAGGCTGACTCTGATCAAGATGAACAAGGGTTGGATTGGGCCAGACTTCACCACACCACCAGCAAATGACAGCGGAATTTAAAGTTTGTAACGGGAATTTGACATGTACCTCCACTCACCCATGGTAACACACTTCTGGACTTTGGCTAATCGCTGGACTGCTCCTCCTTCTCCTCATGCGCCATCATGATGACCGTTACAATAGTTAGGCCGTTGTTTCAGGTATACCCCCAGTGGTAAATTTTTTCGCCCATTCTTTCAGAATGGGCATTACAACGACAGGAGACCCGCTCCTTTGCAATGGGAACATTGTTTTGAGGCCCTCATGCACATCTCTATCCAGGGACAATGTGGAGCCTCCAAATTTTTGGCTGCCCTGCCTAAGGGCTATACTACAATAGACCCACTGCCTTACAATGGGCACTTCATGTTTACAGGCCATCATGCACGTCTCTATCCAGGGACAATATGGAGCCTGACGCTGCCACCGACTGCCACACACGTGCGGTTTTTAAATGCAAGCACGGACGCAATAAGAACCTAACAGGTTTTTAGGAGCGACAATTACTGAGAAGTCTGATACTATCAGACACTGCTGACTGACGTGTATTATACACTAGACTTGTGCGTTATATAATAGTTTGTGAAAAACGCACACAAGTGCACCTGTATGCTGCCACCGACAGGCACACACGTGCGGTTTTTAAATGCAAGCACGGACGCAATAAGAACCTAACAGGTTTTTAGGAGAAAAAATTACTGAGAAGTCTGACACTATCTGGACTGTTTTAGACTGTGTACACCAGCCCCAGATATGATGAAGGCTGGTATACGGTCACCACTAGGAATGGCTATATACCCTGCCTGCCTGCCTGCCTGCCTGTATACTGCTACAATAGTCCTGACAAGGACTCTTCTGGTCACTAGCCTGTATTCCGACCTGGCTATACCCTGCCTGTATATAGCAACAATAGTCCTGAGAAGGACTCTGCTACTGTGCTCCGACCTGGCTATACCCTGCCTGCCTGTATACAACTAGAATAGTCCTGAGAAGGACTTCTGGTCACACTGTTTGCAGCCCTGCTCCGGAACTAACTATAAAGGGCCGCAAACCTTTCCCTGAAGCAGCGACCCTCTCCCTGCACTGACTGTCTGGATGGCTGTGAGCAGAGCACAGCGCGCCGGCCGGTATAAAGGCTCGGTCACGCTGTGCAGGCCGGCCAATCACTGCAATTCCACAACTAACAGGGCTGTGGCATTGCAGTGGTCTGCCAGCCAATCCCTGCATAAGGGCTGGCTCTCAAAAGAGCGCCAACATGCAGGGATGAAGACCACGAGTACAGCACGAGTATCGCGAGATTACTCGGTTCCCGCCGAGTAGCCCGAGTACAGTGATACTCGTGCGAGTACCGAGTATTAACAAGCATACTCGCTCAACACTAATTATTAACAAATATGAGTTTACTCATAAGTGAGAATAACAACCTCAAAAGAGAAAAGAGGATTTGTGAATACTGTAACACTGAGCCATGAACCTTCACAAATCCACCAGTTGACCCAACAGAAGTCAACATTGAACAATCTAATAAATCAAAAGCAATGAAAACTCATAGGAACTTTGCTAACAATACTAGTTGCTCAGTTTTCTTTGGAACATTGTCCAAGTAATGACACATGGAGGACTAACTGGCCTTCATCTTTACCTCCTATTCTGGAAATGTGCCATATAATTCAAAGTACGCATGAAAAAGTAAGTAACCCCCAAGAATCAACAATATGCTTACCTTCCCAAATTCCCATTAGGTGAGAACTAGGGAAGATCGAATACCTCAAATATTTGGCTTTGCAAATATTTGCCGAATAGGTCGCCGCTATTCGACTATTCGCGAATATTCGATGCGCAATGTATGTCTATGGGAAACCCGAACAACAACTATTTGGAACTATTCGGGCTTCCCATAAACTTACAATGCGCATCAAATATTCGCATAGCAGCGACCTATTTGTCGGATATTCGCGAAGCCGAATATTTGAGGTATTCGATCATCCCTAGTGAGAACCAATACCTGCCAAAATGCTACATCAATATCAGTTTTTTTATCTCAAAGTCTCTTGACCTTAATTGAAGTTGTTGACCTACATCACAGAAAAGTCAATGGATGTATAGAACATGGAGGGCAATTCACTGAAGACCCCATCTGGTGGGACAGATGGTATATAGGGTATCATTTGTAAAGCCCGCTTTACACGCTGCAATGTATCTTTGTCGGCGGGGTCACGTCGTAAGTGACGCACATTCGGCATTGTAAGTACATTGCAGTGTGTGACAGGTATGTGCGATTGCGATTGAACATTAAAACGTTCATCGCATACACATTGTACCTGTCTCTAGAATTGCACGTTAGATTGTTCATCGTACCCGGGGTAGCACACATTCCAGTGAGTGACATCCCGGGAACGATGAACAGATCTTACCAGCGTCCTGCGTCTCCCGGCCCACAATGCGGAAGGAAGGAGGTGGGCGGGATGCTTACGTCCCGCTTAGCTCCGCCCCTCCGATTCTATTGGCCGGCTGCCGTATGACGTCGCTGTGACGCTGAACGTCCCTCCCACTCCAGGAAGTGGACGTTCGCCGCCCACAGCGAGGTCGTATGAATGGGTAAGTACGTGTGACGGGGGTTACTCGTATGTGCGGCACGTTCAACAAATTGAACGTGCCACACATACGAAGGGGGCATTGCAAATCGCATACGAAATCGTATGAGAAATTGCAACGTGTAAAGCAGGCTTAAGGCTCTTTCTTGAGTTCAAGGCCCAACAGAAACACATTTCGAAAACTAAGGGTGGCGTCACACGGGACAATATATCGTGCGATCGCATGAGCGATCGCCCTCGCCCCCGTCGTTTGTGCGTCACGGGCAATTTATTGCCTGTGGCGCACAAAGTCGTTTACTCCCGTCACATGCACTTACCTCCCGAACGACCTCGCTGGGGGCAGCAAACATCCTCTTTCTGAAGGGGGAGGGACGTTCGGCGTCACAGCGACGTCACACATCGGCCACCCAATAGAAGCGGAGGGGCGGAGATGAGCGGGACATAACATCCCGTCCACCACCTTCCTTCCGCATTGCCAGCGGGATGCAGGTAACCTGTGTTCGTCGTTCCCGGGGTGTCACACAGAGCGACATGTGCTGTCTCGGGAACGATGAACAACCGGCGCGCAGAAGGAGGAACGACTTTATGAAAATGAACGACGTGTTAACGAGCAACGATAAGGTGAGTATTTTTGCTCATTAACAGTTGTTCGTAGCTGTCACACGCTACAATATCTCTAACGATGACGGATGTGCGTCACGGAATCCGTGACCCCGACGACATATCGCACAATATATCATACCGTGTGACGCTGCCCTAAGGAGTTTTGAAAGGTTCCAACTATCCTGCCAAAGCCTGCTTAGTTTTTGAAAGTTTTCTCAGTCACCATGCCCTGTCAGACTATTGCATATGCTAAAGACTGAAGACTTCTCTCAAAAAATGTCTTCCTTCTAAATTCAGACCTCTATAAATTGGATAATGCATCTGCCATCATGGCAAATGGCCTTTTTTGGAGCCAATTCCCCAACATGAGTCCTCAACCAAGCCTGGCCTTTACAGTGTACTTGTCTGGAAAAAATTAAAAGATTTGGAAATAGTAGGGAAAACGAAGCTTCATTATGGCCATTCAAGATTGTGAGACCGAATTTTACCATGTGGAGGCACAACAGAATCTCCCAACAGCTCCTGGAAACTTTCAGACCTGACACAGATTTCCGACTAATATTGAAGCTGGCTAATTATGGCTTCTGTCCACCCACCCTCAATGACATTGGTCTCTTTTAAGCCAATTTCTCAACATGAGTCTTTCTTTAACCAAGCCATGGGACATATCTGAGGGATTTAGCAGCAAGACCAATGCTGCTTTTCTTGGAATCATTGGGAGAAGCAAAGCTCTATCCTGACGATCAAGCCTCTGTGCCCAAACCCTGCTTGGAGCCACAACAGAACCCCCATCACTCTAAACAACTCCTGGAGACTTGTAGGCCTCACAAGTAAGACTGCACAAGACTGATGGTGGCCAGTCTTGGTATCTATCTTTTCTCAAGTTTAAGATGCAGAAAAATGCCATCACCTTCTTGGTGCTCCCCTTTACACTCGTGTAATTAACTTCCCTTTATTGCCCTATCCTTCTAACTGACGACTAGCACATATAGGTAATAAATAATGTATTCACAAAATACATGTCACGATTCACCTTTGGCTCTGCTCCTTGTAGAGCAATTAGGTTTTGTCTATTGCTCAGTTGTTTGTATTCCCCGGGTCCTTTCCGGTGGGTGGGGCATGTTGGATGCCTCGTTCCGGTAATCACCTTGCTTTATCTGTGGGCTTTTTCCACTGGACCTTCACCAGTCCTGCTCTGCAGTGTGTACTTCTGGTTCCCGTGAGTTCGTTTTGATCCTTTTCCCGCTACCCCAACTCTTTCCCCTGTCCTCCGCTCCGTCCATCTTGTCTGTGCTCCCTGACTTCCTGACCCTCCGTTAGTCTGGTTCCCTCAGTCCCGCTTTCCCCCCTTTTGTACTTTCAGCCCCCTTAGGCTTCTGACCTCGGCTTGCTCTCTGACTACGGTTCTGCTCCCCATCTGTACCTGACATTACCTCCTGGCTACCGACTTTAGGCTTCCACATGACTTTGGCTTTTCTTTCTCCTTTGCAGTGACGTGATCTCCCGGTTTTCACTCTCGGCTTTTACGACCATTCTGTTACCTCCCCGTCTAGATACTGGTGACATCTAGTGGGCAGAAAAAAAGAATGGATTAAACACTTCCCCTGCTGGGCTGCTGTCCATTTTTCAGGTTTAGCCCACAAGCTTACTATCATGTCCAAAAGTCTTGGTACCCCTGAAATTGTTCCAGAAAATTAAGTATTTCTCCCAGAAAATTATTGCAATTACACATGTTTTGTTATACACACATTTATTTCTTTTGTGTGATTTGAAACAACACAAAAAAGTGAGCAAATGCAAATTGGACATAATTTCACACAAAACCCCCAAACTGAGCCAGATAAAATTGTTGGCACCTTTCCAAAATTGTGGGTAATAAATTTTGTTTCAGAATTTGATGCTCATTCAAACTTATCTGTGACAAGTAACAGGTGTGGGCAATATGAAAGTCACACCTGAGACCAGATAAATAGGGGAGAAGTTGACTCGACATTTGGATTGTGTGTGTGTCACACTAATCATGGACAACAGAAAGAGGAGGAGAAAACTGTCTGAGGACTTGAGAATCAAAATTGTTGAAAAATAGCAACAGTCTCAAGGTTATAAGTCCATCACCAGGGATCTTGATGTTCTTTTGTCCATGGTGTGCAACATAATCAAAAAGTTTACAACTAATTGCACGGTAACTAATCTTACTGTAAGTGGATGGCAGAGAAAAAATGATGAAAGGTTGGAATGCAGGTGAGTCCGGATAATGGATAAGCCGCCCCAATCAAGTTCCAAAGAAATTCAAGCTGTCTTTCAGGTTCAGGGGGCATCAATGTCAGCACAAACTATCCGTCAACATTCGAATGAAATGAAGGGCTATGACAGAGACTCAGGAAGACCCCACTGCTGACACAGAGACATAAAAGAGATATTATGCAGTTTGCCAGAATGTAGGTGAGCATAACTCATTTGGGGAAAGCTTCTTGAGGATAGATGAGACCAAGATAGTGCTGCCACAGGTGAGTTTGAATGAGCATCACATGAAACAACGTTGTTTACCCACAATATTAGAAAGGTGCCAACAATTTTGTCCTGGACATTTTTGGGTTTTTTTGTGAATTTATGTCCAATTTGCATTTTTTCTCCAGTTTTATGTTCTAATACACACAAAGGAAATAAATATTTGTATAACAAAACGTGTATTTGCAATAACTTTCTGGGAGAAACGTGACGCCCCAGGACTATCGGGTTGCCACAGGGTATTGCACAATCTGACCTCCCGTGCAGTATCCACCTCCTTCTTGGTTATGGGTCCCTAACCATATGGTGTTGCCTACATCAGCTAATCAAATCCTAGATACACCCTGCACCACATCCACCAAACAAACCAGTGGACGGCTTGAGTGGAATAGAGTCGCCCACCTGGGGGGTTGGGGAGGGGAGGTGAGGAGTGTCAAGAGAAGAGTGTAGTCTGAAAGGTGAAAGTGAGAGGAGGTCAGGAGCGTGGCTCCTGGGAAACAATCTAGGTAGCAGACGGTGGTCTTGGCCTAGAGGAGTTGAACCCCAGGGGATCATAGCAAGGGGCACGGATCTGTCGAAGAGGACAGCCGGCGGCCTTGCACCATCACCGGGCTGGGACCAAGGCACCACTGGGTACGTGGACCTTGGGTCGGGGAGTAGCTTCAGGCAACTCGATAATTTACGCGAGGAGAATGGAGCCTTCATGATCCGTTCCCACCCACTCCAAAATCGTGGCATTAGCGCAACGAGGGAGATATTACTTTCCAATCCAAAACGGTCCAGAAAATCCTAAGCGTGAGCCTGAGAGCAAGCTCCCATACTTAGCCATAGTGGGGAGCGGGACCCGGCAAGTTTCATACTACTGGGACCACCAGAGAAGTAAACTTAGTGCCAGGAGGCAGGTCACGGATCACCAGGCAGCACCATTGGGGACAGGACCCGAACTAAGCTCCCCTCAGCAGCAGCGGTCTCCATAGACTTGTTTTACCAGTTGTTGGTTTCTGCTTAATGGACTGAGTGAGTACCACAGTGCTCCCCCCTTGCATCCAACGGCATTCCCCCCTTCAATCACCGAGTCCCGGGGTGTTCCCCCTACCCGTGGAGGGTTCTAACACCTGTCTGCCCCATTCCATCATCCCCGGGTACTCCCCAACCGCAGCGGTGGTATTCCTAGTTACCACATACCACGGGTGGCGTCAAGAACTCTATCACTCCCCTTGTAAATATCCCCCTTCATTTGAGTAGCCGCACGACCCCCGGGTACGGAGGCCCTCGAGCCACTGAGAGTCCGGATCCGAGCAGCTCGGCTGCTGGCACGGGGGCGGCACAGATATAATTCATTTTCTGTAACAATTAGTGATGAGCGAGTATGCTTGTTACTACTCTGTACTCGCACGAGTATCACTGTACTCGGGCTACTCGGCGAGGACCGAGTAATCTCGCGATACTCGTGCTGTACTCGTGGTCTTCATGTTGGCGCTCTTTTTAGAGCCAGCCCTTATGCAGGGATTGGCTGGCAGACCACTGCAATGCCACAGCCCTGTTACTTGTGGAATTGCAGTGATTGGCCGGCCCTCACAGAATGACCGTGCCTTTAGCCCGACACTTCCCCGCTCGGCTACGGCCCCTCCCGCACTCCACTCCGCGTGTATATATATATATGCACGCTTACACACACACGCACGTTTTTTTTTTTAATTTACAGTTTTATGGTTTCTCCATGCTGCCGGGGGTCATTTCAGAATAATACTCGGGTCTCCCATAGGATAACATTGGGCTCGGTGCTCGGGCCGAGTACACGAGTATCTTGGGATGCTCGGCCCGAGCCTCAAGCACCCGAGCTTTTTAGTACTCGCTCATCACTAGTAACAATTTCAAAGTCACTGCCAACACTTTTAGCCATATTGTATATGGGTGTGTGTGATGGTTGACTGATTTTTAGGTGAGATGTCTATTGCCCATGTCCAATTTCAGACACCCGATCTCATTGTTCTCCAGGAAATAAGTTAATGGCCACCATGTATCACGATGACTATGGGAATAGCAGGAAACTGGGGCTCCTAAGCTGACCTCCAGGCTAGGGAGCCACATGCTATTCCTAGTCTCAGGAATACCCCTAGAGATCCCTGCTCCTGAGGCGTGATCTGATACACCTGCCCCCAGGGGGAAGCAGGACAGGAGTGAGATTAAACCCACAAAAATAGACAGACTGGGGAAACCAAAACTCTTTCACTCAACACGCGCTCGCAGAGGTATAAAAAAATAAAAGATAAGGAGGAAAACAAGAGCAGGAAGGAAACAACAAGACAACAGGTAAACTCCACAACCAGTCCAGGCAAGAAAGTAATACTTTGCAGATAATCTGGGAACAGTGATGGGCGAACCCGAACTGTAAAGTTCGGGGTCCGTACTGAACACATAGTGTTCGTACACACTATCCCGAACACGAGCTTTCCTGGGAAGCTCGTGTTACAGTTCGGGTCCAGTAAGAGTCCAGGGGCTCTATGTACACAATATGTAATTGTTTAAAAATAAATAAATAATTTTACAAAAATGATGTAGTACTCCATGGTACTTTTGATTCTCAGTGCAGATAATGCAGACGGCTATGGGCTGCCACCCCCATCTGCCTGGTTTTACCTTGGCTGGCAGTCAAAATACAGGGAAGCCCATTATTTTTTTTTAAAATATTTAAAAAAATAAAAGAAAATGCGTAGGCTCCCATCGTATTTTGATCTTCAGTCAGGTAAAACCAGGCAGCTGGGGGCTGGGATCCTCTGCAGTCGGCAGCCGCCCCTTGAAATGGCGCATTGTTTCTTAGTGCCATTTTCCAGGTGCTTTACTCAGCTCATCCTTTGGCCCTGGTGGCGCTGGCACACTGGGTAATAAAGGGGTTAATATCAGCTTTGTATTCTCAGCTAGTACTAAGCCCAAAATTCATGATGTCATGCCAAATTAGACATGGCCACCATGAATTTCTAGTAAACAGTAAAAGAAAAACACAACACAAAGACTTTTTTTTATTAGAAATAATACAAAAAAAAAACATTTAGAGACTCCGTCTTTGTTATAAAATAAATCTTAGTCCGACGTAGACCACAGGGAGAGCCATGTCAGCTCTGCTTCATCGATTTGTACAGACAAGTGTCTATACAGAGTGAGAAGCAGAGCGAGCAATGTCAGCTCTGCTTCATCACTCTGTACAGACAAGTGTCTATACAGAGCAAGAAGCAGAGAGAACAATGTCAGCTCTGCTTCATCGCTCTGTACAGACAGTCTATACAGAGTGAGAAGCAGGCTGACAGTGACAGTGATAGTCAAAGTTCAATCAGTATTCACTGCACTGCTCGTCACTCGGCAGTCTTTGGCTGTTTTCAGTTGTGTTCGCGGTGACGTCAGGGTTCACCTGAGTGAACCCTGACAGTACATGACAGGGTTCATGACAATGACAGTACAGGGACATGGTCTGATCATACCACATCTCCTAGGCAGGGGAGGAAGCAAAAACCTATAAAGACATTACAGCATGGGATCGCAAATAATTATTCTTTCTTTGAGGTAAAACATTTTTTTAAAAAGACATGTAGGGAAATGTTTTACCTCACAGAAAGCATCAGCTATGATGACATGCTGTGCTATTTGTATACTTTTTTACTTCCTTCCTGGCCCAGGAGATGTGGTATGATCAGACCATGTCCCTGTACGGTCAGAAACGGCCATTACACAGTACATAGCAGGGACACATATATAAGATTATCTCAGCACGGGAACATTTTATATAAACACATCCAATTGTGGAGATTATTATTATTCCAAGATCTATTGATTAAAACGAACTTTAAAATACACTTTGTTAGTTGGAAAACCCCTTTAAGTGCCACTGCCAGAGAGGAGCCTACTGCAAAGAATAGAAGAACCTCGAATTAAAATAAGTTGGTACAATACCTTTATAATCAGTAGGGAGTGCTCTAATCAATAGGGATCCCTCGCAATAGCTCTTAAGCAGAAATCTGTGCCTTCAAACAGACTCCAACTTGCCATTATTAATTGATGCAATAGGATATCTGCATTAGTAAATTGGGTGTGAAGTTTAGAGGAGTTTGAGCTTTGTGGATGGGGTCGTGTTGGACGATCCTGGTCTTTATTGCTTAGCAATGCACATAATGCCCCTGCGGCAGTGAGGAAGTTAATCGTCTTCTCATCAAACCCTTGTCAGACAGAGCCGAAGAGTAGAGAAAAGGGTTTAATTGATCCTTTTTGGCAATAGCCTTGAGAACTTGATTCAGATATTGACTTCTAAGGAGTGCATTTAACTGGAGCTTCTAGAGGCAGCAATGGCTGAACATCAAAACTATTAACCTCTGGCCTTACCAGTTGGTGAGACATCACAGTAGCAGTAATTAGGAAGTCAATCGGAATCACGTCTCACTTACGCTGGCATGTCAATCAATAGAAGCCATGACAGATTCATTAGGGCGAGCCTTGCAGTGTAGGCTGGATGGAACGGCCCCATAAAACATGCATTCGAGGCCTGGCCATAGAAATCCACGCCAGAGGGCCTGACAATACGCATCGATTTAAGCTTTACAAATTTACGAAGTGACTGATTTTAAAGCCGTCTAAATTCTGCTAGAAGTAGACGTATGTGACGATTACAGCTTAATTAAGTGTCGGCAGAATGTAAAGGACACCTAAGAAATGTTTATTTTTGCTTTTTAAGCCTTGAATGTCATCAATGTAACTGCAATGACGGGGCCTTATAAATGTGAAGAGGTGTTTTATCAGAGTATTCATGGAGGGTCCTGGATGGCTGGACAATTAGATGCCCCAGAGAGGGGGGGAAATAGAACAATAACATAGAGATGAGCTAAGGATTCACCCTACTCCAGTGAGATGTCCATTTTGGTTCTCCATGGCATCTGGACCCGATCAATGAGATCTGCACCCAAACTATGGTCTCACGGTACATCAGACATTAAGGGACTAATGGTAAATTTCGGTGCAGGCTCCTTATCTCTTTGTGGTCCTGTTTAGACTGAATGGAATTCAATTGCTTCTCACTAAATTATAATATCATCAAAAAGTTAATTTATTTCAGTAATTTAATACAAAGAGGGAAATGCATATATTATATGGAGTCATTACACACAGAGGGATCTATTCCTATATATTATATAGAGTCATTACACACAGAGGGATCTATTTCTATATATTATATAGAGTCATTACACACGGAGGGATCTATTCCTATATATTATAGGAATTCCTATATATTATATAGAGTCATTACACACAGAGGGATCTATTCCTATATATTATATAGAGTCATTACACACAGAGTGATCTATCCCTATATATTATATAGAGTCATTACACACAGAGGGATCTGTTCCTATATATTATATAGTCATTACACATAGAGGGATCTATTCCTATATATTATATAGATTCATTACACACAGAGGGATCTATTCCTATATATTATATAGAGTCATTACACACAGAGGGATTTATTCCTATATATTATATAGAGTCATTGCACACAGAGGGATCTATTTCTATATATTATATAGAGTCAAAAGACACAGAGGCATCTATTCCTATATATTATATATAGTCATTACACACAGAGGGATCTATTTCTATATATTATATAGAGTCATTGGACACGGAGGGATCTATTTCTATATATTATATAGAGTCATTACACATAGAGGGATTTATTCCTATATATTATATAGAGTCATTACACACAGAGGGATCTATTCCTATATATTATATAGATTCATTACACACAGAGGGATCTATTCCTATATATTATATAGAGTCATTGCACACAGAGGAATCTATTTCTATATATTATATAGAGTTATTATACACAGAGGCATTTATTCCTATATATTATACTAGCTGTACTACCTGGCTTCGCCCGGGTTAATAACTGCTGTTAACAAAATAGAATGTATTAACAAAAATGTATTCTGCACACAAAAACCACAAAACAAATAGATAGAAATGTAATTATTAAATTGTTGCCTATATTAACCAATCAAAGCTCAGATTAATTAACTGTAGCAAAATAGAAGCTAAGCTGTGATTGGTTGCTTTTGGCAGCCTGATAAATCTCCAGGCAACAGAAATCCCTCCCCCTGACAGTATATATTAGCTCACACATACACATATAGACAGGTCATGTGACTGACAGCTGCTGTATTTCCTATGTGGTACATTTGTTGTTCTTGTAGTTTGGCTGCTTATTAATCAGATTTTTATTTGTGAAGGATAATACCAGACTTGTGTGTGTTTAGGGCGATTATGTGGCGAGGTTGGTGTATGTGTGGTGAGATGTGTGCTGAGGGTGGTATATGTGTTCATGTACGTGGTAGTGTGTGGCACATTTTGTGTGTGTGTTCATATCCCCGAGTGTGGTGAGTATCCTATGTCGGGGCCCCACCTTAGCAGCTGTACGGTATATACTCTTTGGCGTCATCGGTCTCATTCTTTAAGTCCTCCTTGTTCATATCTGGCAGCTGTCAATTTGCCCCCAACACTTTTCATTTCACTTTTTCCCCATTATGTACATAGGGGCAAAATTGATTGGTAAATTGGAACGCGCTGGGTTAAAATTTCACCTCACAACATAGCACCCGGCGCTGCCCGGGATAGTAACTGTCTCTCTGTTTCTCTCCCATTCTCTGTCTGTCTCCCCCTCTGTATATATCTCTCTGTCTCTCTCTATCTCTTTGTCTGTCTGTCTCTTTCCCTGTCTGCCTATCTATCTCTTTCCCTGTCTGTCTATCTATCTCTGTCACTTTCCCTGTCTGTCTCTTTCCCTGTCTGTCTCTTTCCCTCTCTTTCCCTGTCTGTCTCTTTCCCTGTCTGTCTCTTTCCCTGTCAGTCTGTTTCTTACCCTGTCTATGTCTGTTTCTTACCCTGTCTGTGTCTGCCTCTTTCCCTGTCTGTGTCTGTCTCTTTCCCTGGCTGCATTGTGACACACCAACATTCCATATAAGGGTGTGGCTGTGCATTCTTCTGAAGTTCTGGCTGCACTGTGGCTCCCAGCTCCATTCGCTTTAATGGAGGCAGGTTTTTTGGTGAATAACTGTAAAGAGCGGGGTTAAAATTTCCCCTCAAAACATAGCCTATGACGCTCTCGGGGTCCAGAAGTGTGAGTGTGCAAAATTTTGTGGCTGTAGCTGCGACGGTGCAGATGACAATCCCGGACATACACACACGCACAAACACACACACACACATACACACACATATTCAGCTTTATATATTAGATAGTAATTACACACAGAGGGATCTATTCCTATATATTATATAGAGTCATTACACACAGAGAGATCTATTCCTATATATTATTTAGAGTTATTTCACACAGAGGGATCTATTCCTATATATTATTTAGAGTCATTACACACGGAGGGATCTATTTCAAGAGTTCATTTCTGTTAATGTTGATGATAATGGCTTAGAGCCAATGAAAACCCAAAAGTCATTATCTCAGAAAATTCTAATAATTAACACTAAACACCTGCAAAGGCTTCTTAAGTCTTAGTCTTCCTTAGTCTGGTTCAGTAGGCTACACAATTATGGGGAAGACTGCTGATTTGACAGATGTCCAGAAGGCAGTCGTTGACACACTCCACAAGTAGAGTAAGCCACAAAAGGTCATTGCTAAAGAGGCTGAATGTTCAGAGTGCTGTATCCAAGAATATTAATGAAAAGTTGAGTGGAAGGAAAAAGTGTGGTAGAAAAAGGTGCACAAGCAACCGAGATAACCACAGCCTTGAAAGTGTTGTTAAGGAAAGACCATTCAACAATTTGGGGGAGATTCACAAGGAGTGGACGCTGCTGGAGTCAGGGCTTCAAGAGCCACCACACACAGACGTATCCAGAACATGGGATACAACTGACGCATTCCTTGTGTCAAGCCACTCATGACCAATAGACAACGCCAGAAGCGTCTTACCTGGGACAAGGAGAAGAAGAACTGGACTGTTCTCAGTGTCCAAGGTGTTGTTTTCAGATGAAAGTAAATTTTGCATTTCATTTGGAAATTGCAGTCCCAGAGTCTGGAGGAAGAGTGGAGAGGCCACAATCCAAGCTGCTGAGGTCTAGTGTGAAGTCTCCACAATCAGTGATGGTTTGGGGAGCCATGTCATCTGCTGGTGTAGCTCCACTGTGTTTTATCAAGACCAAAGTCAGCGCAGCCGTCTAACAGGAAATTTTAGAGCACTTCATGCTTCCCTTCTGCTTTTTGGAGATGGAAATTTATTTTTCCAGCAGGACTTGGCCCCTGTCCACACTGCCAAAAGTACTTCTACCTGGTTTACTAACTACAGTATCACTGTGCTTGATTGGCCAGCAAACTCGCCTGACCTAAACCCCATAGAGGATCTATGGTGTATTGTCTAGAGGAAGATGAGAGACTATACTCAACAATGCAGACGAGTTAAGGCTGCTATCAAAGCAACCTGGGCTTCCATAACACCTCAGCAGTGCCACAGGCTGATCGCCTCCATGCCACATTGCCACATTGATGCAGTAATTCATGCAAAAGGAGCCACGACCAAGTAGGCTTTTACTGAGGGCATTTACTGTACAGTAGGCGCCAACATTTCTGAGTGTAACATAATTTTTTCAGTTGGTCTTATATAATACTAGGAATAGGCAAGATGCTATCGCATCGGGAGTGCGGCGAAATGAACATCTGTCTATGCTTAGTGGTGCTGACAGGAGCAGTGGACATGTGTCACACTGTTTGCGCTTTTGGGGCTAATTAAATGTGTTAAAGGCTGTGTGTATTTGTGACGCCCTGGGCAAGCCAGGGGTCACAGGTCACAACACCACATGCACCCCACATTCCCTGCAGGAACACCAAGGCTAACCCAAAATCCTTGTTGCCTTCCTCCAGGGGCTGATGTCCACACCAGGGGGTGGGCCAGGCGGTTGGCTCCGCCCACCGAGGAGTTCACAGCCCTGGAGGCGGGAGAACCAGGCAGTTTAGCTCAGGCAGAGCTTGAGTGAGGAGCGAAGTCTAGTTTAGGAGTGAAAAGTAGAAGGAGGTGAAGTAGTAGTGGAGCTAAGGAGAAAAGCTGAAGTGACAGAAAAAGTGAGAGTAGTAAAGCCTGAAGTTGGTCCGGGTGTGGGCCCCGGACTGTGACAGCAAGGTCAGCAGACGGCGGTGATAGTCTGCAGGGGGACTGCTCGGAGGTTGCTGGAAGGACCGCGGACGGGTGGTGACCCGGCGGTACCGGAGCAGTATACGAAGAACAGTCAGCACCAGGGCAGGGGCCTTTCGGATCCCGGCAAGGCTAGGAGTCGCCATAATTTGCCAAATCCATCAGTGAAGGGGACGTCTGTCTCCTAACAACCAAGTCCCGATTGAAGGCAACAGTCCGACCGTGAAGGGGAGACACCGCCACCGCCAAGGCACCAGTTTCCCAGGGCCAGCGCCTGCGGGCAAAGTAGGGCTCCTTCGGCCCAGCTTGAAGCCGAGGAGTGGGTAACCGGTGGGGACCCATCGCTACCAAAGAGACTTTCATAGGTGCAGGGAAGGGACCGTCACCGCTAACTGCAGGGAACATCAGCACCGTGAACCGTCCGAGGGACCCGTCCAACCAGCCATTTGTTTACCGAGAACTGTGTCGTGTTTACTGGCTGAGTGAGTACCTCCGTGCCGTGCGGCACAGCGCAGCCCCTGCGCCCCTGCACCTCCACAGGCCCCATACCCGCCTGTCCACAATCCAATCCCATCACTGGGCCCCGGGAGCACCACAACCCCTACCCACGGAGGGGCAAATCAACAACTGGCTGCTCCGTACCATCACTCCCGGGCTCCCCAGAAAGAGCAGCGGTGGTGTCCACTTAATCACCACAGCCGTGGGTGGCGTCACGGACAATAAACTATCCCAAAACCCAATCCCCTTTCACTCACGGGCGAGGAGCGCCGCTCGAGTCCCCGGGATCCGGCCCATCGCTCGAGCCACCGAGCAGCAGCAGGCCGCAGCAGCCGCAGCGGCAGCCGGACCTGAGCAGAGGGAGAGCGCGGCGTCCCCTCCTCCGCCCGCGACATATTTTTAATGTAAAGAAACATAATGTGTACGTACTTTTTTTTTTCTTTTTCTCTCTGTCTCTCATCAGTGGCGCTATGTCTCGTCACTCGCCAAAACATCGCTCATGGCAAGGCGATGTCAAGCAAGGGCGGACATACTGGACCACACCTCCTTACTGCTCCGTGACATCGCAAATGTATAATTTTAAAACACTAGCACCTCGTTATACCTAGATGTGGTATGGGTAGCACAATGTTAGACTGGCAACAGAATCGTGCTTAGCCCACAATTTGGGTTCCACCTGCACTGTTGTTCCTAGTTACTATGGCTATTATGTGGGCGCGAACTTCGGCTGCGCAACTGACAGTGCCGCAGTGCATTGTGAGATACGGTTACATCCGCAACTGGCAAATATGTATGTAGATGTATATGTGTGTGTATATGGCTATGCGATGTGTGTAGGTGGCGTCTGTTTATATGTGTGTGTATACAGCTGTACGCTATGTGTAGGTGGCATCTGTGTATATGGCTGTACACTGTGTGTAGGTGGTGTCTGTGTAGGTGGCATCTGTGTATATGGCTGTACGCTGTGTGTAGGTGGCGTCTGTGTATATGTGTGTGTGTATATGGCTGTACACTGTGTGTAGGTGGCATCTGTGTATGTGTGTATGTGAAGTGACCAGCCAGGGAGGCCTCTGGCTGTGTAGTCGTGGCAGCACTGTATTCAAGGCACATCCCTGGCTTTGGTACTTCTTTAATGTCGAGAAAGTGTGTGTCAGTATCTTCATCGGCCGATGCACAAAGAGTCGGCAGGCAAAAGTCCAGATGCAATAAAAATGACATTTATTCACAAGGATAAAACACTCCGGTCAGCAGATTCCGGCAATATTAGTGGAGCTGGGGACAACCTGCCCAAACGCACCCTCTGGTGGGGATATGCCCTAGATACTCTTCTTCTCCGGGCTCCCACTCTCCGGTCAAGCACACACTGGACCCACACCAGCGGAATAGACCCTGAGGTTGCGTCCACCTCCTGTTCTCCGGTGTCCCTTGATGGTCCGCTCACACACACACTTGCCGCTCCAGATGTTCACTCTCTGCTGTCCCGGATCCTCTCTCCCACACACACTCAGACTTTTCCTAGATATCCGGCCGACTCCTCCTCCCCGGTGGCAACAGCCGTCCCACCCGGCCACTAGGGGGTGCCCTAACACAACACATACAATAATAAAAATCAACACTTTTAATAATCACAATGCCGGGTAACTATGCTAAACTAGTAGGGGGTAGGCCCACCCACTACATGCCTCCCCTCTTAAAATCCGAGCCTCCCGGCAAGGCTCTAAAACTTTAAACATATTAACACATAAAAACCTTTTGGGTCAGTCCTCAACAGCGGCACCAGTTCAGCGGCGCTCCCGGTCTTTAGGGGCGCTTAATGGCGCAGCAGCGCTCCCGGTCTCTGGATAGCGCCCGGAGGCTCAACAGCGCTCCCGGTCTTAGATGGGCGCCCGGAGGCTTCAATAGCGCTCCCGGTCTTTGCTGAAGGTGCCCGGAGGCTTCAAGAGCGCTCCCGGTCTTTGCTGGAGGGCAACAGGCCCGTAAAACTTTTCAACAACAAGGGAACTTTCTGCCGGTCTGGAACAACACCGGTCTTTGAAGGTGCTGAAGTCAACAACTTACTCTGGGGGCCAGGCTCTCTTCCATTCCTCCGCTTGAGCCTGGATATAGGCCCCCAGAGATTGTCCCGGCTGGCGGCGGATTCGCCTAAAAGACACAGGGGCGAAAGGCGGCTCCGCCGGTGCAGCTGCTGCAGCTCCTCTTGGGGGTGATGGTGTCTCTGCCCGAGATGGTGGTGGTGCGTCCAGCATGATGACCGGCTTGTTTGTAACATTTTGCGTTACCGCTACCACGGTTGGAACCTTCTCCGGGTCAGGGGCCGATGCAGTCGCTGTTTCCGGGACAGCAGCCACGACACGCCGGGGTTGAGAGGGCGCGGGCGGGAGCGGTCTGGCATGGCTCCGGCGCCGCTCTTGCTGCTCCTTCCACTCAATCTCCTCCTGCCACTGCTCCGCTTCCCGGGTGGTTGGCATGCGGGAGACACAAACAGCAAACAGGCCGCGGCTACCTGCGTCCGGCAGGAACTGGACTTTCTCGCCCGGCCACAAAGTATGGAGTCGCTTGGGCAGTCCTTCCACGTCGAGATGAACCCTGTTATAAAAGTAATCATCCCCGGTCTCGACTTCTCGGATGAATCCATATCCGTCCTGCTGGTTGAACTTAACAACCACCCCGGTCACAAACTGCTGTGCCAGCTCCTCGCCACCAGAACCGGACAGCATTTCCCGGACGATGGTCTCGGCCAGGAGACGTTCCTGGACGGGGTCAGGCTTCGGGGTCGGGACACTGGGGCGCGACTCCGCAGGCGGGGCGATGACTGGATCCCAGAAGAAGCCCAGGTGATCTTTCTCCAAGTGCTCAGCGAACTCCTCAGCCGGCTCCGGCACAAATGGGGAAGCGGCGGCGTTAAGCTGCGGGGTCTCCCACGGGAAGACTGCAACCCCCGGACGGTTTGGCATGGGTGGGGTGGCATAGGTCGCCTTCACCTCTGTGATGGTGCTCCCGGTTTGAGCATCCCATGAGGTCTTCCAGGAAACTTTGTCCGGCCTGGTGGAACCTCCCGGTCCAATGGGAAGGTCCGCCAACGCGGCCTCACTAGCAGGGGCGAACCGGGGTCGACCTCGACCGAGGCTGATTAGGGCCATAGTCGTTGCCAACTCCGCGGGTTGCCCAAAGGTCTCCATCTCGGTCTCCGACAGTATCGCTGGTAATGGCGGTGATGTCGACGCTGAGACTGGGAAGAGTGGAGGCGGGTCTTCGTTTCCCGCTCTTAAACGGACTCCACCCCCAGCCTCACGCATCATCTTGACTCCTCCGCTGAGGTACTTCTTTTTCTTCTTCAATGCCCTGGAGCTGGCGCCTCCCCTCTTTGGGCGGAGTACTCCGTACTTTCTCTTCGGCGCCGGCCAGCCCCAGGCTCTTCTTTTGGCGCCAATTCTTCGCGCCTTTTCTTCCTTACAGATAACGGCCTCCTTGCCGCCATCTTGTACCCGGTCCAACGCTACGGGTACTGTGTTTTCTTCCCACCAGGGGACTGGAAACCTTGCATCATGGTCCGGGTCCTGTGTTCCAGGCACGACCTGATCTCCAGCTTTTTGGGTTCCTGGCAGGGGAATCGCATCCTGCCGACTACGCCACATGAAGTGACCAGCCAGGGAGGCCTCTGGCTGTGTAGTCGTGGCAGCACTGTATTCAAGGCACATCCCTGGCTTTGGTACTTCTTTAATGTCGAGAAAGTGTGTGTCAGTATCTTCATCGGCCGATGCACAAAGAGTCGGCAGGCAAAAGTCCAGATGCAATAAAAATGACATTTATTCACAAGGATAAAACACTCCGGTCAGCAGATTCCGGCAATATTAGTGGAGCTGGGGACAACCTGCCCAAACGCACCCTCTGGTGGGGATATGCCCTAGATACTCTTCTTCTCCGGGCTCCCACTCTCCGGTCAAGCACACACTGGACCCACACCAGCGGAATAGACCCTGAGGTTGCGTCCACCTCCTGTTCTCCGGTGTCCCTTGATGGTCCGCTCACACACACACTTGCCGCTCCAGATGTTCACTCTCTGCTGTCCCGGATCCTCTCTCCCACACACACTCAGACTTTTCCTAGATATCCGGCCGACTCCTCCTCCCCGGTGGCAACAGCCGTCCCACCCGGCCACTAGGGGGTGCCCTAACACAACACATACAATAATAAAAATCAACACTTTTAATAATCACAATGCCGGGTAACTATGCTAAATTAGTAGGGGGTAGGCCCACCCACTACATATGTATATGGCTTTATGCTGTGTAGGTGTCTGTGTGTGTATATGTGTGTGTGTATATGTGTGTGTATATGGCTGAGCGCTGTGTAGGTGGCGTCAGTGTATATGTGTGTATATATGGCTGTACGCTCTGTATAGGTGGCATCTGTGTGTGTATATGTGTGTTTATATGGCTGTACGCTGTGTAGGTGGCGTCTGTGTATATGTGTGTGTATTCTCTCTCACTCTCCTCCCCCCCTCTGAGAAAACAAGTGTCTTTATTTACCTCTGTCCAGCGGTGATGTCATCGGCTCTGCTGCCTCCTGCTCCTTACCACCGCTCACTATACTCACTGAATATTCAGTCCACTGTGGAACTGGAAGCCGGAGCAGCACTGGGATCCCTTTGTGTGTAAAGACCCTATATAATATATAGAAATAGATCCCTCTGTGTGTAGGTGCATGACGTGCATGTAAGCCTAGGTGCATGACGTGGTCTACGTCATCCACACTAGCTGGCCACTGAGGTCCTGCGCAGGCGTACTTTTTTCTGCCCTGAGCATGGCAGAAGAAAGTATTGTAGTGAGCCTGTACAGGACCTCAATGCCGGCTAGTGTCGATGACGTAGTATGCCTCATGTACCGAGGCTTCAGAAGAAGGAGGACAAAGATGGCCGAAAGAGGAGGCGCCGGTACCAGAGGAAGGACCAGTCTCCACCCTGCTGCCCCTTAGGTGAGTATTGTAAAGTGATTTTTACATTCTACACAGCGGTCTGGGCTCTTATATACAGCATGTTAGTATGCTGTATATGTGCTGCCCCCCGTGGAAGCAGCCGAGCTGCTCGGATCCGGGTTCTCAGTGGCTCGAGGGTGTCCGGACCTGGCGGTTGTGCGGCCACTCAAATGAAGGGGGTATTTACAAGGGGTTATAGAGTTAGTGATGCCACCCATGGTGTGCGGTAATTGGGAGTACCGCCGCTGACGTTGTTGGGAGTACCCGGGGTGATGACGGGGCAGCCAGGTGTTGTGACCCTCCACGGGTAGGGGGGTGCCCCGGGGACTCGGTGGGAGGATTAGGCCGTGGGATGCAGGGATCACTCTTGTACTCACTCAGTCCATGAATCAGACACCGACAACCGGGTAAACCACATCTCTGGACACCGCTGCCGCAGAGGGGAGCTCGTCCGGGTCCCGTCCCCAATGGTGCTGCCTGGTGATCTGTGACTTGCCTCCTGGCACTAAGTTTACTTCTCTGGTGGTCCTGGTAGTGTGAAACTTGCCGGGTCCCGCTCCCCACTATGGCTAAGTGTGGGAGCTTACTCTCAGGGTTCACGCTTGAGATTTTTTGGACCGTTTTGGGTGGAAAGTCCTATCCCCCTCGTTGCGCTAGTACCCCAATTTTGGAGCGGTTGGGAACGAATCTTGAAGGCTCTGTTCTCCACGGGTAAATTATCGGGTTGCATGAAGCTACTCCCCGACCTAGGGTCCACATACCCCGTCGTACGTCGGTCCCAGCCCGGTGATGGTGCAAGGCTGCCGACTGTCCTACTCGACAGATCCGAGCCCCTTGCCACGATCCCCTGCGACCGGGGGTCCAACTCCTCTAGGCTCATACCACCGTCTGCAGCCTAGACAGTTTCCTTATGGGAGTCCCTACTCCCGGACTCCTCAGAGCTCCTCACAGCTCGAGGGCCTCTCTCTCCAACCGACACACTGACTGACTACTCACTCACTGACCTCCCCTCCAGAGACCCCAGGTGGGCGACTCTATTCCACTCAAGCCGTCCACTGGTGTGTTTGGTGGGTGTGGTGCAGGGTGTATCTAGGATTTGATTAGCTGATGTAGGCAACACCATGTAGTTACGGACCCATAACCAAGAAGGAGGTGGATACTGCACGGGAGGGTAGATTGTGCAATACCCTGTGACGACATGATAGTCCAGGGGCATCACATATATAAGAGCCCACTGGTGGTGGCCGCAGCTTATAGTCACCAAATCTGGTGACAGGTCCTCTTTAAAACATAACTGCCGTTTTAATTTTTATTTCATAAATCAATAACACCCAAATTTGCTTCTTATTCTGCCAGGTTTGATCAGTCATTATCAAAATTCAGAGGTAAAATCTGTATTCAGTGAAGACTTTTCCATTACTGAAATAGAAGATGGCGGTTGGTGCTGATGAGATTGTACGTAGAAGAAGGAGGAGGGGTAGGAGCTCTTCCTCTAGCTCCTCCTTCCTCCCGTCATCATAGAATCTCATTCGCACTAACCACCATCTCCTATCTCAGTAATGGGAAAGTCTTCACTGAATATATATTTTATCTCAGAATTGAGAACTTTGATAATGACTGATCAATTCTGGTCGAGAAAGAAGCAGATTTGTCTGATAAGAAATATTACAAAATTGTTTGTTTTTATTTGTACATCTGATTTATGAAACATGGACAGTAGATGACTAATTTCAGTTCCATTTGCGTTGGCAAAAGAAAAATGTTCCATGCCATAAGGGTCATGGATTGTTTCCAGGAACATGACAGTGAGTTTTCCATGCTTCCATGGTCTTTGTCGTCCTCAGATCCTAATATTATGGAGCATCTCTGGGGCGAGGTAGAACGAGATATTCAGAGCATGGCGGTATCTATAGCTAATTTGTGTCAACTGCAAAAAGCTATCCTGTCCACAATAATCCTGGGGGTGATGGATTGTTTTACATCCATTTTCTAATATGGCCACCAGCTGCCGTCAGTTGGAGCTTTCTGGGAGTTATAGTTATGCAACAGTTGGAATGCCTTAGGTTGGAGACCACTACTCGTAGTCATGTCAGCTGATGGATTTTGCATGTAGTTTTTACTATTGGGGTGACATTGTCTCAGAAGGACATACATATGGAATATAAATATATATTTTATTACTGTCAGACTTTGTGATTACTCAACTCTTATCTGGTTTGTTTTAATGGAGAAGGTCCCGGATTGATCATATAATGTGAGCATATGCTATAATTACCAATAATGTACTTTCCACCATAAGAACATAATAGCCCATATGAAATAGAGCCGCGGGGTAACGCATACGTAATATAAAATACATTAGACAAACACCAGCTATCAACATGACGAGGGATGTTTGATTTATACAAGACATGACATTACAGAGTGCCGACTGTTCACAGCCATACACCATAAATGACAGAACTGGTGGAGAAGAATCTTCAACTAGCTGGGAGCAATAAAGCTATATGTTGGGGAGCCGAGGAAGACAACACGGAGTCCAGTCCCTAATGAGGTGTAATGAGTAGACCCAGGAAGGATCAGCAGTAGAAATAAAGGAACTAAAATTTTAGGACATATTACTGGGAATAAATCAGTAGAGTTTGCTGGAGCTATATGGCCCAGAGTAGTGCAGTGACTCATGTTTTGAGCTATCTTACTGTCATGCAAGGTGCGAGAGGACTACTGTGAGTGAAGAAACACAAAATGGAAACCAGTTTAGCAATACAACGGAAGGCCCTCATGCTAGGGAGAGGGGAGCAGGGTCACCGTGTGACGCCCGCCGGTGCTGACAGAGGGAATCCGGTCTGGAGGCCGTGCACAGTCGAGGTACCTGGACCCTAGGGCGAGGACCGCTTCAAGCACCTTTCCAATTGACCAGCAGGGGATAAGACTCCAAGTCTTGTCCCACTAACAGCCCAGATAGAGCGAGACGGAAGCCCAACGCGGGGATAGGGCATCTGCAAGTGCCTGCTAAAATTGCAAGGGTCAGATCTCGCGGGCGACAGCTCCCACAGCAAAGACACCGGGAGTAGACTTTCCCCGTTCCATGTGGACTAGTCAACACACAAGACACCACACCAAAGTGCAGGAGGAAGGGCCCCTGTTCTGTACACCGGTTTTATGCTTTTACCTTCTTAAATTTTTACAGAAGCAGTTAAAATAAATACTGGTGCTGGACAGCCCGAGGACGGGCTGTGTTCTACCAAGGGGGAGTGTGACGCCCTGACAAAATCAGGTTGTAACAGAAGACTGCATCCATCTTCCAGATGCAGGATTCTCTCCCCTTTGGCCTTCCAACACAACCCCACAGAGGTACACAACACGAGCCACAAAGCCTAGTCACCCCCCCAAGGACAATAGGGACACACCAGTGGGCGGGGGCCAGGCAGATGGTGACGCCCACCTAGGGATTCTGAGGTGGCAGGGGAGGGAACAAGACAGTTGAGTGGAGATAGTGGAAGGGAGATGAGTGAAGTGGTAGTTGGGGGTTGTAGCTCCCGGACTACCAGACTACCTGAGCTGACTAGGTGGCAGACGGCAGAGCAGGGCCACAGGCGACGGAGATCCAGTCACGGGAGACCCTATGTGGAGCGGGGCAGGGTTGTAGTCCGCCGGTGCCGACAGTGGAATCCGGTCCGGAGGCCGTGCACAGTTGGGGTACCTGGACCCTAGGGCGAGGACCGCTTCAAGCACCTTTCTAATTGACCAGCAGGATATAAGACTCCAAGTCTTGTCCTAAAAACAGCCCAGATAGAGCGAGACGGAAGCCCAATGCGGGGCATAGGGCGTCTGCAAGTGCCTGCTAAAATTCCAAGGGTCAGATCTCGCGGGCCAAAGCTTCCACAGCAAAGACACCGGGAGTGGACTTTCCCCGCTCCATGCGGACTAGTCAACATACAAGACACCACACCAAAGTGCAAGAGGAAGGGCCCCTTTTCTGTCCACCGGTGAGCGGGAACCGAGCACGTCCCTCTAGAGGCTACCAGTATCCGGCCGTTGGTTTACTATCTGGACTCTGTGTGATTTATTCAAAAACAGTGAGTACACCGGTCCAGCCCTGCAGACTGCGTCCCAACATTCTACTCCACCTGTACCTGGGCCCCGGGACAACGCCTCCCCTACCCATGGAGGGGATACAATCCTGCTGCCCCGCTCCATCAGCCCTGGGCACCCTCATATCAAGGCAGCGATGGTGTCACCAACCCACGGGTGGCGTCACTGACACAACCTTCCCTGTATATATATCCCCCTTTTCACTTGCGGTTGACAGACGGGTGCTCAGGCCCCGAATCCGGTTTCACCTCGAGCCACCGCAGCGACCCCGGATCCGAGCGTTCCGAGCAGCCCCTTCCCCTGGCCGTGGTCTGTGCCCTGCCCGCAACAACCGCCTAAAACACAACTGAGTCTGATCCCTGCACTCTCTCTTGACGGGTCCTTCCTCCATGTGCCGCCAGGTGCCTAAGCCCTCGCAAGCCCTGAACTCACCCTGATTAGTGAAGGCTAGCAAGATGCAAGTGTCGCCACTGCAATAAGACATTGCAAGGAAGTAAAGACAAACAGGTGGGGAAAGACACAACAAATAGCACTCCAGAGCTTCTTCTGTTAAGGTATACTATGCAGAGGCGGTTTCTGCACCAAACTATGCAATAACTTATAGCTGGGTTTATAGGTCAACTTTAGTCCTCCTTATGGAAACAATGGTCATGGGTGCACGTAGACAGGGAAAAGAAAATCCAAACCAATGTCCAGAAAGCAGAAATCCACGGCATACACCATCCAATTTTCCAAAGTGCTTTATGCCATCATCATGTGCACTTAAAAGTAGGAGGGAGAGAGCCGAGTGCAGGCTCCCTAATGGACGACGGCCGTTTCGCACGTCCTTGTGCTTCTACGTGTCCTAACCCGTAGAAGCACAAGGACGTGCGAAATGGACGTCGTCCATTAGGGGGCCTGCACTCGTCTCTTTCCCCGCTACTTTCAAATGCACATGATGATGGAATAAAGCACTTTGGAAAATTGGATGGTGGCTGCCGTGGATTTCTGCTTCCAGGACACTTCTTCTGTTAAGGGTAATAGACCTATCACCAGCACAGACTAAGGGGAAATGAGGGTATATAAAGACACCAAGAGAAGTGCTGATGAAACACAGCTGAAATGGTGAGGAACTCCACAGGGCCATAAAAGAGAGAGGGATAAAAGCCAAACAGAGGACATACATAGGATACCAAATACACCAAGCATGAATAATAGAAGTTCAGGAAACAGTTTGGGCAGCCAAACGCTGTGACTTTCTATAGCCGAACACCACAGGACTGTTTGTCATTCGTGACAGTATCCTCCCCTTTTATGAGTGGCCTCCGGACATTTAGGATCAGGTTGACTGGATGGATAGCATGAAATCCGATGCTGGGACCCACATCCTCCCTTCCAGTCCATAACCCCTCAAGTGCACCAAGTATTAACGTGAACAACGTAGAAAAGAAGAATCAAGAATCTTAGCTATTTGAAACTATAAATTGCCATCAACCATGATTGGGGCCAGGGAAAGGGAGACGGCTCCAAAGGTGCCGCATACTTCTTGAGCAGAGAACTGTGGAACATATTGTGAATCCTAAGAGCCTGAGGTAACTCCAGATGAAACGGTATTGGTTTAATGACGGTGATTACCTTATAGGGACCAATAAACCTAGGTGCCTGCTTCCAGGAAAGAACCTTCAATTTGATATTCCTGGTAGCCAACCACACATAGTCATTCACACTTAGGTCCAAACATGGCAAGCTTTTTTTGTCAGCCATATGTTTGAATCTGTCTCCCATCAGCTTCAAATTAGTCTGAACCCCTTGCCATACAGAAGAGAACGTTCCTTCTCATAAACTACCAAAACCCCTCTACCACTAAAGGTACCAAGCTACAGGTAAAAACCGTATGCACCAAAGAAAGGTGACTTGCCTGTAGAATCCTGATGACAATTGTTTATAGCAAATTCTTCCAATGATAAGTAAGATACAAAATCCTCCCAGTTCTCGGAGCCAAAACTCCTGAGGTAAGTTTCCAAATTTTGATTTGTGCGCTTGGTCTGACCAATTGACTGAGGGTGGAAAGAAGAAAAAGACAACTACACCCCCAATCGAGCATAAAACGCTTTCCAAAACTTGGAAACAAACTGGTTCCCCGATCTGAGATCACAGGAACCCTGTGAAGCTTCACAATCTCATTGATGAACACCTAAGCTAGAGTCTTGGCATTCGGAAGTGCTGGTAATGGTAATACTATGAAATGTACTATCTTACTGAACCTATCGACAGTTTTACCTGCAAAGGTAGGTCAGTTATGAAATCCATGGATAAATGTCTCCAAGGTCTACTAGGGATAGTCTTTGGTAGGAGAGAGTATGTGTTGCCTTGGCACGTGCGCAAATACTGCAAGCAGACACATAGTCAACCATATCCTGATGCAACCCCGGCCAACAAAAGCGACGAGAAAGGACTTCCGAAGTTGCTTTACTACCCGGATGACCCACAAGTACAGTATTGTGATGTTCAATTATTTTACAGCGCAAATTAGGTGTCTCAAACAACCTCCCTGGAGGGCAAGAGGCCTGGGCGTCCCCCTGAGCCTTCAACACCTCCCTTACCAGGTTTGGGCACAAGGCTGACCACCCCCTCCTGCAAAATGGGGGCAGGGTTAACATGATCACTACCTCCAGGAAAGCTCTGGGATAAAGCATCTGACTTGACGTTTTTAACCCCTGTACGGTAAGTGATAGTCTTTGTTTTTTACTAGGTTTAATTTTACTATCTAGTGTGCCTAGGATTGATTCGTTTGGCAGACTCCAGCTATGATAGGTTTTTATGGTCTGTGATTATGGTAATGAGTTTGACTGCTCCTCCAATCAATGATGCCATTCCTTGAAAGCCAACTTGATCACCAAGAGTTCTCTATTGCCAACATCATAGTCTCTCTTGGTAAAAGACAATTTTTTGGAAAAGACAGCGCATGGATGTGTGACGCCCTGGCCGGGCCAGGTAGTCACAAATAGGCCCTGCATTACACCTGTCCCTCATAAGTAACACACAGCCAACCATTTAAACCCTAGTCACCCCCCTCAGGGCTTGATGGACACACCAGGGGGCGGAACCAGGCTGTTGGAAGACACCCACCGAGGAGTTCAGAGAGCCTGAGGCGGGAAAGTAAAGAGGAGTACAGTTTCAGAGTTCAAGTTGGACAGGTGTGTGGGCTGGAGCTGTGTGCAGCTCCAGCAGAGGAGAGAAACCAATTTGAGCAGGTGCCAGGGTAAGAGCCCTGGTACCTTTGGCTAGGAGGCAGACGGCGGTCTCCGTCTGCAGGAGCCGGGAAGACTGCTCGGTGGAACCGAGGTGGACCGGAACAGGGTTGTAGCCTTCTGGTACTGACCCGGGGAACCCACTCGGAAACCGGAGCACAAAGGGGGTACTCAGACCCTGAAGCTAGGTCCAGAAACTACTGGGGGCTAGCTGATTAACTGATTGCAGCCAGGACTAGAGGTCCTGTCCCACCCAAAGTCCCGACTGAAGGCAACAGCCCAACGAGGGGGATAAGCAACCACCGCCATGGCTCAGAGATCCCACGGGCCAGTGTCTGCGGGCAAAGGGCTCCTTAGGCAACAACAAGCCGGGAGCGGACTCCTGAAGTTGCAAGCACAGGCAGTCCACCATCTAGCACAGGTGTGGGAGAAAGACAGAGACCACCAACCAGGTGGGGGACCAGACTGCAGCCGGCTGCGGGCACCGACCATCATCACCTTGGTTTACCAGAGACGCGTGTGTTTACTAATAGTGAGTACAACAGCACCCTCTGGTCAACCATCCCCCTGCACCGCCAAACACCCCCAACGGGTCCTGGGGCCACCATCCCTGCTGACGAGGGGTTAACAACTTGCTGCCAAACATCTCCCCCAGGTGCCCCGTAACTGCAGCGGTGGTGTCCACCTTCACCACATCCCGTAGGTGGCGTCACGAACTTAATACTGCTCCGGCCGTACATCTACGTCCCCAAACCACAATCCCCCTTTCAGTTGAAGTGACCGCGAGACCCCCCGGGTCCGGAGACCCTCGAGCCACCCACTGAAGGTCCGGATCCGAGCGGCTCGGCTGCCGAGCACGGGGCGGTACAGATGCCATTTACCAGGAGACGAACCTCCTTGTGACAACACAGCCCCAACCCCCAAATCCAATACATCATCCTCTTTGATAAAAGGCCGTGAAACATCAGGGTGGATGAGTATGGGTGCTGTAAAAATAACATCTCTTTAAAGAGAAAAAAGCCTAAAAGCCTGCTGGGTGTAGTCCGACCATTCAGAGAATTCCGACCCCTTTTTTTGTCATGTCAGTGAGAGGTTTCACAATTGCAGAATAATTCTGAATACATTTCCAGTAAAAGTTGCTAAACCCTAGAAAGTTTTGCAATGCTTTCAGGTTTCCTGGATGATCCCGGTCAAGTACCACACATACCTTCGCTAGATCCATTTGAAAGCCTGAAGACGACAACAGGTACCCCAAAAATTGTACCTCTCGGAAAGCAAAAACACACTTCTTTAGTTTGGCACACAGTTTCTTATCTTTTAAAATCTGTAATACCTGTTTTACATGTATTTGATGTGTTTTCATATCAGGTGAGTAGATCAAAATATATCATCCAATTAAAAAATAAAGAAAAATATTGTTCACAAAATGTTGACATTGCTGTGATGGGGCTGAAAGTGGATGGTTTGCAATAGTGTAAACGCAAACAGTTGCCGAACAAAGCCGAACTATGCCGATTTTTGAGAAAAGTATTCGTAAATCCGATCCTGACCCGAACGACTCAAAGCAAGTGCCAAATTTGAAATTGGCAAACTTTTTCAAACAAGTTTGCTCATCTCTACTAAGCAGTGGAGATAGATGGGCGACCACACAGATGTTCGGGTTCTCCAGGCCCGGATGGACAAAAAAAATGTCCAGTTCGGGACCAGATGACATGAACATGAACACGGTTGCTGAACCCCATATAAGTCTATGGGGACCCCAACTTAAGTGTTATAAAATGATGTCAGTAGGGGGTCGGGGGCTGAAAAAGAAAGCAAAATGGGGATTCAAGCAGGACAATTATACTTACCAAGTTTCCATGGTTATTGGACTCATACAGCTTGTGTGAGCGCACACAATAACAGACACTGGCATGCTGGCAGTCTGACTGCAACCAATTACAGACGCTGTTAGGGTGGGTGGGGGGAGTGAATATTCATGAGATTTAATGAGTGAATCCAAAAGCATTATGACAGTGGTGCGGAAACTCAGTAAGTATAATTGTCCTGCTTTAATCCTCATTTTGCTTCGTTTTGTATTTTTGTCTGGGTGGTCGAACTCGAACAGTAACATGGACTTCCCTTGTAAATCCATGTCCGGTACAGATTCTGAACTTTACAGTTCAGGTTCGCCCATCACTACTCGGCAGGCAACCTAACCAAGCAGAGCAGCAGAATTAAGCATAAAGTGTTGGGATGGAGGAAAAGCCAGTGCAGCTTTCTTGGGATTACTGTTGCCCGGGAAATGTGTAAGGAGATGGACATATTGCCCACATTCCCCATTGAAGTCAGCAATGATATTGGTGTGATGTATAATGTGATGTGTTGGTTATGTGTAATGTGAGTTGTGATATGTGTTAGTGATGTTGTATTGTGTTATGCCAACAGTAGGACAAGAAGCAGTTAATGTTTGAGACTAGCCCAGAGTGGGAGGGTTTAGAGCAAAAGAACAGTGACATTTTCTTGACAGAACATTAGATAGAGCTCATCCTGAGACAGGAGCAGACCTAAGGTCTGGCAAATAGCAAGCTGCATGACGTGGGTGTCTCTGCAGCAAGAGAACATCAAGGCCGAGACAAAGGATTGCGAGGTACAAGAATACTGAGAGAGAGAGTGTTGACTGAGGGGCAGTTGGACACTGGTCAGAAAACTGAAGCACCGAGAGAGTTAGTGAGACAGGGCCTGGGGCAGGATGCCTAGCAGCCCCAAGTTTACAGCTCTTAAAGGTCAAGGACCAGGATGCAATGGAAAGACATGAATGCCTATGTGTGCCTTGAGCATTAGGAAACTTGCAACTAAGTTTTTCCATATTGGCAAATCAGTCTTCTAAGAGGCAGATGAGATGTGGACCTACGTGTGGAAAAGATGATTTACATGGTCTGTACTGTGCTGCTATGCTGGGTGGTGGTGAAACAAGTGAGGCAAATGGAGGCAGGACTAAGTAAATATTTAAAAGTAAAGAAGCTGTGTTTAGAGATGCTTTGTAGTCATGAAGAATCGTATGAGAAGTTGAATACTTGCTATCTAATGTACATAGTTGCCATCAAATGGCTGTTTAGTAGAAAACTGTGTTTTAAAGAACTGGTGGTCTCTCTCATGGATCGGGGTACCATCTGATCCAGGCCAGTCAAAGCTATTGCACATCATGCAGCCAGTGGTGTAACTGGAGTTTGATGGGTCCTGGTGCAAAGTTTTGACCTGCCCCCCCACTGAGACTCGGGACACGGGATAATGACGTCAACACTCGGGGTACGGGATAATGACGCTGACACTTGGCTCTTCCCTCAGCACCCAAGTTTCCCATGGTCTAAAATCCCTCATTTTATCAGCACCCAGCTTTCCTATGTTCTGCTATACATCTTTCCCACAGCACCCAGCTTTCCCATATCAGAGCATGGGAAAGCTGGGTGCTGAGAGAAGATGTATAGCAGAGCATGGGAAAGCTGGGTGCTGAGAGGAGATGTATATCAGAGCATGGGAAAGCTGGGTGCTGAGAGAAGATGTATAGCGGAGCATGGGAAAACTGGGTGCTGAGAGAAGATGTATAGCGGAGCATGGGAAAGTTGGGTGCTGAGGGAAAAAGCCTTTTTCCCTCAGCACAAAACTTTCCCTTCCCATGCTTGTATCTCTGTCCCCCTTCGTATATAGTCCTCCAAATACAATTATGGCCCCTATTTAGCCTTCCATATAGTATAAAGGGTCCCACATAACCCTTCATATATTAGAATGCACCCCCATAGTCCTCTATGTATTATAATGCATTTCCCATATTCCTTCATATATTAAGTAATCCTCATAGCCTTCCAATTATTACAATGCAACTCCCATAGTTCTTCATGTATTATAATTCATCCTATAGCTCTTCATATGTAATAATACACCCCCATAGTCCTCCATGTTTTATAATGCACCCCTATAGTCCATGTATAAGGTAGACCCCATAGTCTTCTGTGCCGCCCCTGTGCATAGCAGCCGACGCTGCTCGGATCTGGACCTTCTCCTTGGGCGGTGTCTCGAGGGTCTCTGGACCCAGGGGTCTCGCGGACACGTCAAATAAATAGGGGGACGTAGTTATACGGGCTAGGCCGTAGTAAGTTTGTGATGCCACCCACGGTGTGTGGTGAGGTGAGACACCACCGCTGCTGTTGAGGGGCACCGGGGGGCGATGTTGTGCAGCAAGTTGTTAACCCCTCCGTGGGTAGGGATGGTGGCCCCGGGACCCAGTGACTCAGTGCAGGGGATGGTAACCACTGGGAGCGTTGTTGTACTCACTTTTAGTAAAACACACGAGTCTCTGGTAAACCAAGGTGGGGGTGGCCGGTGCCGCGGCCTTTTGCGTTTGGGTCCCCCACCCGGCTGGTGGTCTCTATCCTCCTCCTGCACTGTTTGTGTAAGGTGGACTTTCTCGGTGTGAAACTCAGGAGTCCGCTCCCGGCTGGATGTGGCCTAAGGAGTTGTGTCCGCAGACGCTGGCCCGTGGGATCTATGGGCCCTGGCGGTGACCTCTTATCCCTAATCAGTGGGCTGTTGTCTTCTATGAGGGACTTTGGGTGGGACAGGACCTCTAGTCCTGGCCTCAATTGGTTAATTAGATGGTTCCAGTTGTTTCTTTTGCCAGCTTCAGGGTTCGAGTACCCCCCTTTTGTGCTACGGTTTCTGGGTCGGTTCCCCGTGTCAGTACCGGCGGGCTCCAACCCTGTCCCGGTCCACCTCGGTTCTGCCGAGCCGTCTTCCCGTCTCCTGCTGACGGAGACCACCGTCTGCCTTCTAGCCAGTGGCACCAGGGCTCCTACCCTGGTACCGTTCAACTTGGACTTCACCGCTGGAGCTACCCCTAGTTCCAGCCCATACTCCTCTCCAAACTGAACTCTAGATAAAAACTGTTTGCTTTCCTGCCCCGGGCTGTCTAGACCCCTGGGTGGGCGTGTCCCAACCACCTGGTCACGCCCACTGGTGTGTCTATCTGTCCCTAAGGGGGGGGGCGACTAGGGTTTACTGATTGGCTGAATGTTGCCTCATGAGGGAAGGTATTATGCAGGGGCCTATTTGTGACTACCTGGTTTGCCAGGGCGTCACACTTCCATATATTATAATGCAGCCCCCATAGTCCTATATGTATTATAATGCAGCCCCATAGACCTACATATTGTATTATGCGGCCTGATAGTCCTCCATGTATAATTCACCCCTATAGTTCATGTATAAGGTGTCCTTCATGTTTTATTATGCAGCTCCATAGATTCCCATGTATAATGCAGCCCCATAGACCTCCATGTATAATGCAGCTCCATAGACCTCCATGTATAATGCAATCCCTTAGACCTCTATGTAGAATGCAATCCCTTAGACCTCCATGTATAATGCAGTCCCATAGGCCTCTGGCCACTGTGTACTCACTGATTAAAAAAAATCAAACAACAAGTCCTCACCTCTCCTCGTTCCCTCACTTCTCCGGTCAGAGAGTCCTCCCGTCCTGCGCTCTGCAGTCTCAGCACAGCAGTCACACAGTGGTGACATCACCACACTCGGTTGCACTGTGACGTTGAGTGCAGGGACAGGGGGAGAATGATGAAGCATGGAGCAGAGCGCTCTGCTCGATGCTTCATCATTGTTGGTGACGATGATGGGCGAGGGGGGCTCGGAGGAGCCGTTGCTGACACCAGGCCCCCCTGACTCACGGGCCATGTACCTGATTTCTGGGGCTACCCTTTGATTGGTACTCTGGTCACGGTAAAATATTTAACCTATAGATGTCAAGGAAATTATCTAGGCAACTTGCTCAATCCCAGCGAGACGCTAGTCTTGCTACTGCAATAAGACAACATGAGGAAGAAAAGACAAACAAGTGAGGAATGACACTACAAATAAGGCTAAGGCCACACGGAATTATGGGCGAGTCCTCACCAGACACTCGGCTCAGCACAGCAGGAGCCGAGTGTCATGCGAGGGTCAGCGTCTGTGGTCCGATTGTGCGATCGGATCACAGCTGTGGGGGGAGGGTCGGTGCTGTGGAGGGTTAGGGTCAGTGCTGCGGAGGGGCGCGTCGGCGCTGCGGAGGGGAGGGAAGGATTTATCTCTCTATCTCCTCCGTTGCCAGTGTAATGCTAGTGCAGTGCGATATTTCTCTCGCCCCATAGACTTGAATGGCAGCGAGTGAATCAAGCTCGCATTACACCCGCAGCATGCTGCGACTGTTTTTTCGGTCCGATTAAGGCTGAGAAAATAATTGCTCATGAGAGCTGCCCCATTTTTTTATCACATTCTACTCACTCCATATTACTCGCAATGTGTGCTAGGGCTAACACTCCATAGCTTCTCCAGTAGGAACTTCTCAGCTGCAACAGAAGCAACATCTCAGCTTCTCCAGACACTTGCTCCTTCAAAGTGGACAGCATAGGTATGAGTTATAGACAGCATAAGGAGGAGTGATGAGTGGATACTTATAGCAGAAGGGAATGAGTGCAGTTGAGGTTTAAACTACCTGTTAGATCACTGCAGGATGGAAAGGAACCTTAACCCCTACTGGATGGAATTAAATACGCTCCAACTCAGTGAAAACCAAGTACCGAAGCGGATTTGCGATCAACAATACGAACTCTTGGGATCAATGAGGATTCAGCAGTTAGAGACCCCAAATAATTAAAAACGTATCACCTATCCTGTTTGTAGTTGATAAGTTGGTGTGATGAACCGACCTTTTTTATCAATTATTACACTATTACAGTACATTAAAAAATAGGAGAGCTGCACAGATATGACATAAATAAATCACAAAAAATTTAAATAAAATAAAAATTAATTAGTTTGAAAAAAACAGAATATTTGAAACCCATTCTAGTTCTTTAAGTAAATATTAGTTCTGCCCGCGGGGTCTTATTTTACTTTTTGCTGAATTAGAACCAATTTTTTATGGCAACAATAATCACTTTTTTGCAAAGCCGAGCGAGCGGTAATTCATCAAACCGACGGCCGTTATCTTTGTATCTCTAGATCATATGAGTGTTTTTCTCTTTTTTTGAGGATATACATTGAATTCAACCGCCCGAAGCTGACAATTATATAGGTGACATATGAAAAGGAGATGACATCTTTAAGATGAGATTTAAGGACAAAATAAATTAATTGTCTGTCAACCGGGTAAAAAGCAAAAAAAAAAAAAAATGAAAAATGCCATCACCGTCTCTAAATGGACCAGTTTACGAAATACATGTCCGTCTGGGGCCGGTACCCAGAGGGTTAGACACAGTCGTAGACTTCCACTGCTTAACAGATAATGCATGTCTTCATCGGATGCAAGTAATGTATTTTTTTTTTTTTACCTCTCCCTATCTGGAAGGAATGAATCAAATATGAGCAAGGCTAGAACATAATTTTCGACCCATTGCCTTTGATTAAGTGCCTTAACATGTTTGTCCTAAGACTGGAAATCATTCTAATGAGGCATAAAACACTATAAACAGGCTACGCCGACTTATCTAGCTAGAACGCCGCCAACTCCTCCACATAACGCGCGTGAGGTATATATCGGAATACGCCGCTCGGTAATATTGCCGCTCGTTTTCAATGAGACATAAATATATATGTTGTTCCAATGACTGGATGGCGCATTGCAGCTTAAGGGTCCGTAGCTCGGGTTGTACTTGCTTTTAACCGCTCTGTGATCGTTTTATTATTTAATGGCTTGGATTACATTTGTTATTTTCTTTTTAAGGTATGAATATAAACTTTCTTGGATTTTTTTTTTTATCTGTCTAAAAGTCTAATATTGTTGGAGCATTGAGAAAGCTTTCCCTATTATCTTGAAGACTCGTAAATATGGACGTGGCGTAAATTCCATGGTTGGAATGGATAACATATTATCATGGAATAAAAATAGGGGTAAAAAGGTAGCAGAAGTCTCAGGGCCCTTTAAACTTAACTGGGAGAAACTCTAATTTCATATAAGCCTTGGTCTGAATTACAAGACACTTTTAAATAAGAATACTGCTCTAATGTACAAGAATATAGGTACTATAATACTGCCCCTATGTACAAGGATATAACTGTGGCGCCCCTGAGTATATCAGGGTGCCACAGGGTACTGCATCTGTGCCGCCCCTGCAGTGGATTGAACCGCTCAGATCCGGGGGTGGTGATTAATCGTGGCTCGAGGGTCTCCGTACCCGGGGGCTAGGGGCCACACTCAAATGGAAAAGGGGAGTATTTACAGGAGATTTGGTATAGTTTGTGACGCCACCCGTGGTGTACGGTAATTGGGAGTACCACCGCTGCCGTTGGGAGTACCCGGGGTGATGGAGTGGGGCAGCTAGATGACATTACCCTCCACGGGTAGGGGTAGGCCCCAGGACTCTGGCTGGTGATGCGGGGACGCAGTGAAGGGGTCAGTCGGGTACTCACTCAGCAATGAAGCAGACGCTGACAACAGGGCAAACCAAGTCTCTGGCTGCCGTTGTCTCTCGAGGGGAGCTCGTCCGGGTCCTGTCCCCTGCAGCACTGCCTGGTGGTCCATAACCTGCCTCCTGGCACAAAAGTTTAGATTGTTCGTTGTGGCCAGGTAGCTTAGAGCTTTCCGGGCCCCGCTCCCCACTATGGCTAAGTGAAGGAGCCTGCTCTCAGGAGCTCACGCTTGGTATTTCAGTGGGTCGCTTGCTAGGAAAGCCCTATCCCCCTCATTGCGCTAGTGCCCCCAATCTCTGAGCTAGGTGGGAACAGTCCATAAAGGCCCTCTTCTCCGCAGGTTAATTGCCGGGTCGCCTGAAGCTTCTTGCCAACCTAGGGTCCGTGTACCCTGTCGTTCCTTCGGTCCCGGACCGATGATAGGACCAGGCTGCTGACCGTCCTCCTTGACAGGTTCCAGGTGCCTAGCCTCAATCACTTGCGACCGGGGGTCCGACTCCTCTTGGTCCAGACCACCATCTGCGACCTAGTTTACTTCTCCCTTGGGAGCTATAACTCCCAGCTTCCTCAGAGCTCCTAACAGCTCAAGGGCTAACTCTCAACTCTCTTGACACCTCCCACCTCCCTGCCTGACCCCTAGGTGGGCGGCCCTATTCCTGCTTAAGCAGCCCACTGGTGTGCCTGACAGGTGTGGTGCAAAGTGTATCTAGGATTTGTGAATGCTGGTGGAGGCACCACTGTAGGATAGAGACCCAGAACCATGGGGGTTTGAATCCTGCACTAAGAAAAAGAGCGTGCAGAACCCTGTGACGACCTAAATAGTCCAGGGTGTCACACATCCTTACCCAGAGTGCAGGGCCTACCCCCCATGGTTCCAGGTTTCCAAAACCTGGTGTCCCTACCAACAGCACGACAAATCACAATCAACACCACCAAGGCCACTCACCTAGAGGTCAGGCAGGCTGGTGGGAGGGGGGGAAACGGAGGAGTCAAGTGAGAGCCCTCAAAGAGTGAGGAGCTGGAGAGCGTGAGCTCTCAGGGAGCTAGACCGTGGTTGGGTCCCAGATCGTGGTCCGGGACCAGAGGAGTCAGAGACTGGTGGCAGTGACATTGGAAAGGGGTGTGACGGACATAGTCTAGGAGGACTGTCGGCACCAGCAAGCCCAAAAGAAACTGACCGGTACCGAACACGACCCTAGGTCAGGAACTGATTCAATGTCCTGGCAATTAACCTGCAGAGGAAGGAAACCTTCAGGGACTTTCCCACAGAGCTCAGAGATTGGGGGCACCAGTACAATGCGGGGGACAGGGTTTTCCAGCAAAACGCGGCCCGCTAAAGTCCCAAGTGCCAGCCCCCAAGAGCACAGCTACACTTTACCAAGTGAGCGGGGCCCTAACAGCTTCAAGCCACGGGGTCAGAAACAGACAATTCAATTGTGTACGGAGGCAGGCTCTGGACTGCCAAGTGACACCGGTGGGAGCAGACACCTGGATGGGCTCCCCGAAGTGACTGTGGCACACAGAGAATTTGGTTTACTTGCAGCGTGTGTGTCCTCTTTATAATCCGGATCCAACACCACAACTACCCACAGTGAGTACTCTGCTTCCCTGCACTCTGCTCTCCCAAACAACCACCAACTACCCTGCGCCCTACCTGTGGATGGACTAACATCAGGCTGCTTAACTCCATCTGCCCCGGTACTCCTTACCGCGACCCACAGGTGACGCCACAAACTTCTCCCCTTAATACCCCCTTTTCACGGATCCAAGTGTCCGCCAAGCCGGGTCCAGGCCCCTCAAGCCACCACGATCCCGGATACGAGCAGCCCAACCAACAATGGGGCGGTACATGACTACTATAATACTGCCCCCTATCTACAAGAATATAACTACTGTAATACTGCCTCCTATGTACAAGAATATAACTACTATAATACTGTGCCCCTATGTATAAGAACATAACTACTATAATACTGCTCCTATGTACAAGACTATAACTACTATAATACTGCCCCTATGTACAAGAATATAACTACTATAATACTGCCCCTATGTGCAAGAATATAACTACTATAATACTGTTCCTATATACAAGAATATAACTACTATAATACTGCCCCCCTATGTACAGGAATATAACTACTATAGTACTGCCCCTATGTACAAGAATATAACTACTATAGTACTGCCCTCTATGTACAAGAATATAACTACTATAATACTGCCTCTATGAACAAAAATATAACTACTATAATACTGTCCCCTATGTACAAGAATATAACTACTATAATACTGCTCTCTATGTACAAGAATATAACTAATATAATACTGCCCCTATGTACAAGAATATAACTGCTATAATACTGCCCCTATGCACAAGAATATAACTGCTATAATACTGCCCCTATGTACAAGAATATAACTGCTATAATACTGCCCCTATGTACAAGAATATAACTGCTATAATACTGCCCCTATGTACAAGAATATAACTGCTATAATACTGCCCCTATGTACAAGAATATAACTACTATAATACTGCTCCTATGTACAAGAATATAACTACTATAATACTGCCCCCTATGTACAAGAATATAACTACTATAATACTGCTCCTATGTACAAGAATATAACTACTATAATACTGCTCCTATGTACATTGAATATAAATACTATAATACGGCCCATATACACAAGAATATAACTACTATAATACTGCCCCCTATGTACAAGAATATAACTGCTATAATACTGCCCCTATGTACAAGAATATAACTACTATAATACTGCTCCTATGTACATTGAATATAAATACTATAATACGGCCCATATACACAAGAATATAACTACTATAATACTGCCATTATGGATAATTATTTATCTACAATAATGCTGTATGCTGTAAATTATATATAAGCCTGCCATAATTTGTTTCTTTCCTCTGTTCTAATGGTTTTACTACTACAAAGAAAATAATTTATAAAACCTCGTAGACGTTGGTTAAGATCCAGGCTTTCCTTGTGTGAGAGGAACAATCATCTCCGCAATACGAGCATCTGGTAAATCAGGACGAGCTCTCACATTAAAATCCGCCTAATTCACAGTTTGCTACTAATTCAGGAAAAGAGATGGTTGCCCAGGAGCATCGCTGATTAATCCACTGCTGTGAATCTCCACGTACCGCTCCGCACTAACATCTCAGAGATGTTTTAATATCTGTAGATAATGCAAAACATTAAACACGGTCTCCATAGATCCGGATGTAATGTCTGACATAAAAACTTTCATAAACCACCCACAATTAGTTGGCTTCAGCCCCAGTTACTAAGAACATATTTTATGACGCAGTGATAAGATATATACCATGGTCACAAGTCTACTACTGAAATACACAAACCCAGATTCAGCTGTAAAATTGCAGTATCTACAATATCTATCTATACCTAAGAGAAATGAGCAATTATGCAAAATTTCGAATAGTGTTTTTTTTTCCAGGAAATTTGATTTGTGGAGACGTGATTGTCCCTTATGGTTCTCTACAGACCCCAGGACATGTTATGTAATATAATATCTAAAAGAAATAAAATAATAATTGCGGTGCATCCTGCAAATGGTCGTAACGGTAGGTCCTGGCGATCAAACAGCACGGGAGCCTCCAGGCTACATAGTTACGGTGGCCTGTTAGACCATGCCAGGAGCATAGTCTAACAGTCATTTTGTCAGTGTCAAATTGACAGGTGTAAAGCAATGCCATGCTTGTTGATAGCAATGCAGTACTGTATGTCCCTTATGGCGCTCTACAGACCCCAGAATATGTTATGTAATATATCTAAAAAAATGTAAATAATAATATTGATTAACTCCTTTATGACATTGGACGTACCAATATATCCTATATTGTCTTGCGTTCCCGCAAATGGACGTAGTGGTACGTCCTGACGATCGTGCGGCACAGGAGCCTCCAGGCTACCTGGTTACGGTGGCCTGTTAGACCATGCCAGGAGCATAGTCTAACAGTTATTTTTCAGTGTCAAACTGCCAGGTGTAATGCAATGCCATGCTTGTTGATAGCAATGCAGTACTGTATGTCCCTTATGGCGCTCTACAAACCCCAGGATATAATATTTAAAAAAATTAAAATAATAATATTGATTAACTCCTTTATGACAATGGACATACTGATACATCCTATAATACGGGGCGTTCCTGCAAATGGACGGAACGGTACATCCTGGCGATCAAGCGGCACAGGAGCCTCCAGGCTACCTGGTTATGGCGGCCTGTTAGACCATGCCAGGAGCATAGTCAAACAGTCATTTTGTCAGTGTCAAACTGACAGGTGTAAAGCAATGCCATGCTTGTTTATAGCAATGCAGTACCACAGTGATCAGACTAATAAAAGTTATTCACCCAAAGAGGGACTACGTAAAAAAGTAAAAAAATGTTAGAATATTTTTAAAACTCCCCAAATAAATAATTAAAAAAAAACAAAAAAACATTTATACCATTAAGTATGTATACTTATGTAAAAAAAAAAAAAAAAAAGTGCACACTTTGATGACAAGAACCCGGGTGTAATAAAACACCAAACGACAAGGTGTCACCAGGCACACTAGTGGAGTGGATCTGCTGGGTTTGTACACTAGGTGAGGGGCAGTCAAACAAGCCAGGGGTCAAAAGCCAGGGGATAATGTAAATGAGAAAACGAGTGAGCAGAGCCGGAGTCAGGGAACGAGCCGGGGTCGGTAAACAGAGAGGTCACGTAAGTATAAGGGAGTGCACAGAGCCAGGGTCAGGGGATGAGCCATGGTTGGTAAGCAGAGAGGTAACGTAAGTATAGGAAGGGAGTGAGCAGAGCTGGGGGTCAGGGGATGATCCGGGGTTGATAAGCAGAGAGCCACATAAGTACAGGGGAGCGAGCAGAGCTGGAGTCAGGGAACACGCCGAGGTCAGGTAGTCAGGAAATCAAGTCAGCAAGTAAGGGGACGGGAAGGGAACAGCAAAACTAGGTAGTGGAACAAGATCAGATCAGACACTTACAGGAACCAGAGACGTGCATTTCAAAAAAGCAACTATCACTGGTGGTATTCTGGGTGACACAGCTCCCAGATAAAGTGGAGCAATCACCCGGAATGAGGCTCCACAGAACAGACCCCACCCACACCACACATGACTCAACTGGGAACCGTGGAAAAATATGAGGCCCAGCATAGGCTCTGCAGGAGAGCAGAGCACCACTGAGCAGAATCATGACACACATATTTGCTATTGCCGCGACCAAAGTGACCTGATCTATAAATCTATAACACTAGTTAACCTCTTCACCGTAAAAAAAAAGTGATAAAAATAGTTTGTTTCATCAAACCGCTGAAGAAAAGGAAGTAAAATGTGATCAAAAAGTCAAATACAAATAAATATGCTATCCCTGAAAAGGGTCATGTTAGCCCACAAAAAAACAAGTCACCACACAGCTCCGTCAGCAGAAAAATAAAAAAGCTATAGCTGTCAGAATAAAGATGAAAAACATATCTTTTTTTTTTCTATAAAATTGTTTTTATTGCATGAAGGAGGCAAAACAAAAAAAAAATGTAAATATGGTATTACTGTAATTGTACTTACCTGAGGACTAACAACCTGGTATCACTTTTACCAAACAGTGAATTAAAGAAAATGTTTCTGGATTACAGTTTTTAGTTCAATCTGACTCCCAAAAATCATAATAAAAAGCGATCAAAAAATGTTATTTGCCCGAAAATGGTACCAATAAAACTTATCCCTTAAAAAAACAAGTTCTCAAATGACTCTTGGCATAAAAATGTAAAAATTATAGCTCTCAATATATGGTGATGCAAAAACCTTTTTAAAGAATTGTTTGTGTTTGATATTTGCCAAACATAAAAACACGATATAAACCTGGTATCAATGTCATCACACTGACCCGAATAATAAAACCGTCTTGTCACTTATATGTGATGCCCTGGCTCCCCCAGGTGGGCACACATAGAATAGGCCCCCGCATAACACCTTCCCTCACAGGGTTACACCAAGCCAACAAAACCCTAGTCACCCCCCCCAGGGTAGGACAGGCACACCAGTGGGAGGGACCAGGAGGATGGAGAACGCCCACCTAGGGGTCTAGAGAACCCGGGGCGGGAAAAAGAGTCAGTGGAGTTGAGTTGAGTTGAGTAGAGTAGAGTTGAGTCAGTCGAGTAGAGTTGGTAGTTGGAGTTGAGAGGAAAAAGTGAAGCTCAAGTGCAAAGTCAGAGAGCAAAGGCATCGGGGTTGGAGCCCCGGCATTCTGGCTAGGTGGCAGACGATGGTCAGTGTCTGATAGGAGACAGGAAGATGGCTGCCAGAGATCCGAGGTGGACCGGGACAGGGTAGGAGCCCGCCAGTACCGACACCAGAGAACCGACCCAAAAACAGTGCACAGAGAGGGTACTTGGACCCTGAAGCCAGGACCATAACCAACGGCCTTGCTAATTAACCAATTGTGGGCAGGATTATAGGTCCTGTCCCAACCAAAGTCCCAAAAGCAGACAACAGCCCACTGCGGGGGATAGGGCATCTGCCAGGGCCCGGTAGATCCCAAGGGCCAGCGTCAGCAGGCACGGCTCCCAACAAAAGTAATGGGAGCGGGCTCCCGTGTTTCATACCGGGAAGTCCACAAGAAACAAAAGTAGTGCAGAGGAAAGTGACACAGACCATCACCCCGGGTTAGGGACCAGAATACACCCGGCCACGGAGCTCCGGCCACCGGCACCTTGGTTTACCACAGAGTTGTGTGATTTCTTCAATAGTGAGTACACCAACATCTCGCGCCGGCCCCTGCAATCACCATCCTCAGCACAGAGACACTGGGCCCCGGGGCATCCATCCCTACCCACGGAGGGTTAACAACAGCTAGCTGCCATCCCAATGCCCCGGGGGCTCCCCAATAGCAGCGGTGGTACCCCAGTTTACCACACACGGTGGGTGGCATCACGGACTGTATACAATATCCCCACATACCAACATCCCCCCTTTTATTTCGAAATATCCGCGAGACCCCCGGGTCCGGAGGCCCCTCGAGCCACACTGCAGATCCGAATCCAAGCAGCCCAGCTGCTGACGTGGGGGCAATACATATACAGCACAGTGAATGGCACAAAAAAAATAATTAAAATACATTTTTGAACTGCTGTTGATTTGTTCATTCTGCCTCCCAAAGATCTCAGTAAAGTCCGGCTCAGATTTATTCTGTACTCTACGCTGAGCGCTTACACGGGGTATTACGTGTCAATCTCTGAAATAAGGTATTAAGATGGAATCCCCCACAGAATATTCACTATAATGAGGCAGGTGGAGACACTAGGGACAGTCTTTGGCCTATAATCCAGCGGTGTCCATATTTTTAAGCGTTCAAAAAAGCATGGTCGATTTTGTGCACTTATGAAAAGACGTCAGACACCACTGAACAGAGGCCTGAGAGCGGCCAAAGCAACTCTGCAGCATCAATATTGTGTATGGATCCCTCGGGGGTGTGATCTGAATTACGTCATTTGGATAATGACCCCAAAAGTAAATGCTCGTAATTGAGTACAGGATAAATGGGATCCAAAATGTCATGTAAAATGTTCCCAATAAAAGCTTCAACTTATTCCACCCAAAAAATGCCTCCACTCAGGTCTGCGATCTGTCAATGGATATATAGGGGGCTCCAATGTTACTGGTAACTCTAAGGCTGGCGTCACACGGGACGATCTATCATGCGATCGCATGAATGATCGCACCCGTCCCCGTCGTTTGTGCGTCACGGGGAATTAGTTGCCCGTGGTGCACAAAGTTATTAACCCCCTGTCACATGCACTTACCTCCCGGACACGTCGCTGTGGGCGGCGAACATCCTCTTCCTGAAGGGGGAGGGACGTTTGGCGTCACAGCGACGTCACACAGCGGCTGCCCAATAGAAGCGGAGGGGCGGAGATGAGCGGGACGTAAATATCCTGCCCACCTCCTTCCTTCTGCATTGCCTGCGGGACGCAGGTAAGCTGTGTTCGTCGTTCCCGGGGTGTCACACGGTGCGATGTGTGCTGCCACAGGAACGATGAACAACCGGCGCACAGAAGGAGGAACGACATTTTGAAAATGAATGACGTGTCATCGAGCAACGATAAGGTGAGTATTTTTGCTCGTTCACAGTCGTTTGGAGGTGTCACACGGTATGATATATCAAATGATGCCGGATGTGTGTCACTAACGACGTGACCCCGACGGCATATTGCCCGATATATCGTACTGTGTGACGCCGGCATAAGGCTTTGTAAAAATGCCATGGCTTTACCCAAAATGTAATCCAGGAAAATATACGCTCCCTAATCCAAATGCTTCCTTTCTGAGCTGTGCAATGTGGCTAAACCAAATCTAGCGTCCACATGTTTTTCATTTCTGTAGTGAGGTAGCTAACTTAATTTACCAGGAACACGAGCTGGGAACAAGTTGTGGGCACTACAATGTACTGGGCACAACAATGTACAGGCACTACATTGGTAGATTTGCAATTTTCACTCGGACCCATTGAGTCACAATAGTCACTACACCTGCGGATAAATTCACAGATGGCTGTAATATCCAAACTGGAAAAAGGTTGGGGGGGTTTCTGCTCTTTTGGCACTTAGGGGCTTTTTATATGTAGTCCAACAATTTTTCTACTAAAATATGTGCTCCAAGGGTCAAATAGTACTTTTTTCCTCCCTGTCAAGTTTTGCTGTGTGGCTAAACAGTACTGTACAGCCATTTGTGAGGTATTTCCATTTTGGTGCAATTGTTACACATTTTCCAATGTGAAAATGTAAAATTTGGTTAAATCAACATTCTTGTTGTAAAAGTGACTTTTTTTTTTCACTGCCCAATGGTATAAAATTCTGTGACACACCTGTGATGCCAATATAATCACTGTACCACTAGATTAATTTATTGAGGGGTGTATTTTGTAAAATGAGGTACCTTAAGGGGAATTCTGTTGTTCTGGCACCTCATGGGCTCTGCGAATGTGATATTGGTACTCGCAAACCATAACAGGAAAATCTGCCCTATAATATAGCGCTCCTTCCCTTCTGTAGGGTATTAGCGTACTCAGGAGAAATTCCACAACAAACTGGGTTGTCCATTTTTTCCTATTGACGATTATAAAAATTAAAACCTTGGGGCTAAAAAACATTTTAGTGGTAAAAATGTACTTATTCTTTTTCACTCCTCAATGGTATAAAATTTTGTGAGGCACCTGGGGTGTCAACATGCTCACTGCAGCCCCTAGATGACTTCATTGAGGGGTGTAGTTTGTAAAATGGGGTCACTTATTGGGGTTTGTGCTTTTTTAGCACCTTATCGGCTCTGCCAATGTGACATGGCAACCGCAAACCATTTCAGCAAACTCTGAACTCCAATGTGGCGCTCCTTCCCTTCTTCACTTTGCACTGATTGGATCCGGACCCGGATTATGACCGATCCGCTCAACTCTATTTTCTACCACATATGGGGTGTTGGCGTACTCAGGAGTAATCATGTAACAAATTGTATCATTCAATTTTTCCAATTATACTTTTTAATATTTAAAACTCAGGGACCAAGCAACATTGTATTGCAGAAAATGGGAAATTTTCATTTACTCAGCCCAATTTTATACAAGTCTAAGAATCACCTGAAGGTGAAATATGCTCTAGATAAATTCCTCAAGAGGTATAGTTTGCAATAGAGGGTTACATGTGGGGGTTTCTACTGTTTTACCATGTCAGGAGCTATTTATTCCAGCCAAAAATGAGCTCCGAAGTTCAAATAGCCCTCTTTCCCTTCCGAGCCCTACCATGCACCCAAAAAGTAGTTTCCCACCACATATGGGGTATCGGTACATGACGGAGAAATTGCACAATATATTGTATGGTCCATTTTCCTCTGTTACTTTTAAAAATTAAAAATTTGTGACAAAAGCAACATGTTTTCCCTGTTTAGGCAAATCAGGGACTCTCCAAACGCGACTTGGCATCCAATATCTATTTCAGTCAATTTTGCTCTCTAAAATGCAAATGGCGCTCCTTCCCTTCCGAGCCCTACTGTGCACACAAACAGTAGATTTCCATCACATATGAGGTATCCGCGTACTCAGGAGAAATCGCTCAACAAACTGCATTATCCATTTTTTCTTGTTACCCTTGTGAAAATGCAAAATTTGGGGCTGAAGTAACATTTTTGTGGGAAAATAGTAAAATTTTAATTTTTTCCTTCCACATTGCTTTAATTCCTGTGAAGCACCTGAGGGATTAATAAGCTTCTTGGATGTAGTTTTGAGCTGTGTGAGGGGTGCAGTTTTTAGAATGGTGTCACTTTTCACTTTTGGGTATTTTCTGTCACATAGGCACCTTAAAGTGCCTCCAAATGTAATGTGGTCCTTAAAAAAATGGTTTTGTAAATTTTGTTGGAAAAATGAGAAATTGCTGATAAACTTTGAACCCTTCTAACTTCCTAACAAAAAAAATATGTTTAAAAAATTGTGCTGATGTAAAGTAAACATGTGAGAAATATTATTTACTAACTATTCTGTGTGACTCAGGTATAAGGGCATAAAAAATAAAAGTTTGAAAATTGCAAAATTTTTAAACTTTTGTCCAAAATTCTGATATTTTCACAAATAAAAGTAAAAAATATCGTCCTAAATTTACCACTGTCATAAAGTACAATATGTCACAAAAACAGTCTCAAAATTACTGGAATCCATTGAAGCATTCCAGAGTTATAATAAACCTGATAAAGTGACACTGGTCAGAAATGTAAGATTAGTCCTTGTCAGGAAGGTGAAGACAGACTTTGGCAGTAGGTTAAAAAATGTTGGTTTTCAAAGGTGGGTGTACTCATTTATCTTGAGTACTGTATATTAGAAATGTGTGCATCAGGGAACATTTGAGTTAGACTGTTTGCACATATTTTTCCTGGGATATTCAAATAATTTCTCCGCTAATTTACTATCACTTATTAGCAGGGGTGGGATTCGGCCGGTTCTGTCCGGTTCTGTCCCAGAACCGACAAGAAACAGCTCCAGTGATCCGGTTCCCTGTATTCATTTGTGTTAGTGTCTCTTTAAGACACTAGCACAAATGAATCTCCGTACCTCCGCACCGCACTTCCGGGTTCAGTGAAGCCTGTCGGCTCCCTGACCCGGTGTGCAGCGACGTGCTGACGTTACAGAGGTCGCGGCAGTGTGAGGACATAGCTCCTCCTCCTGCCGTCTGTCAGCGTTACTGTGACTGCAGAGAGCCGCGGAGGAGGACGGAAGACAGAGAAGCAGCCGTTGGTGTTTGGAGCAAGATAAGCGCTCATAGAGCCGAAGATGCAGTGAGAGGGGCTGCATAAGATGACAGCTATATGGGGAGACTAGCTGCATAAAGTTGGCAGCTATATGGGGAGATGAGCTACATAACGATGGCAGCTATATGGGGAGACTAGCTGCATAACGATGGCAGCTATATGGGGAGACTAGCTGCATAAGGATGGCAGCTATATGGGGAGACTAGCTGCATAAAGATGGCAGCTATATGGGGAGAGGGGCTGCATACGAGGGCAGCTATATGGCGAGAGGAGGCCACAAAAGATGGCAGCTATATGGGGAGAGGAGCCGCATAAAGATGGCAGCTATATGGGGAGGAGGCCACAAAAGATGGCAGCTATATGGGGAGAGGAGCTGCATAAAGATGGGAGCTATATGGGGAGAGGAGGCTGCATAGATGGGAACTATATGGGGAGAGGAGGCCACAAAAGATGGCAGCTATATGGGGAGAGGAGCCGCATAAAGATGGCAGCTATATGGGGAGGAGGCCACAAAAGATGGCAGCTATATGCGGAAAGGAGGCCACAAAAGATGGCAGCTATATGGGGAGGAGGCCACAAAAGATGGCAGCTATATGGGGAAAGGAGGCCACAAAAGATGGCAGCTATATGGGGAAATGAGGCCACAAAAGATGGCAGCTATATGGGGAGAGGGGCCGCAAAAGATGGCAGCTATATGGGGAGAGGAGCTGCATAAAGATGGGAGCTATATGGGGAGAGGAGGCTGCATAGATGGGAACTATATGGGGAGAGGAGGCCACAAAAGATGGCAGCTATATAGGGAGAGGAGCCGCATAAAGATGGCAGCTATATGGGGAGGAGGCCACAAAAGATGGCAGCTATATGGGGAGAGGAGCTGCATAAAGATGGCAGTTATATGGGGAGGAGGCCACAAAAGATGGCAGCTATATGCGGAAAGGAAGCCACAAAAGATGGCAGCTATATGGGGAGGAGGCCACAAAAGATGGCAGCTATATGGGAAAAGGAGGCCACAAAAGATGGCAGCTATATGGGGAGGAGGCCACAAAAGATGGCAGCTATATGGGGAAAGGAGGCCACAAAATATGGCAGCTGTATGGGGAGAGGAGCCGCATAAAGATGGCAGCTATATGGGGAGGAGGCCACAAAAGATGGCAGCTATATGGGGAAAGGAGGCCACAAAAGATGGCAGCTATATGGAGAAAGGAGGCCACAAAAGATGTCAGCTATATGGGGAAAGGAGGCCACAAAAGATGGCAGCTATATGGGGAGAGGGGCCACAAAAGATGGCAGCTATATGGGGAGGAGGCCACAAAAGATGGCAGCTATATGGGAAAAGGAGGCCACAAAAGATGGCAGCTATATGGGGAGGAGGCCACAAAAGATGGCAGCTATATGGGGAAAGGAGGCCACAAAATATGGCAGCTGTATGGGGAGAGGAGCCGCATAAAGATGGCAGCTATATGGGGAGGAGGCCACAAAAGATGGCAGCTATATGGGGAAAGGAGGCCACAAAAGATGGCAGCTATATGGAGAAAGGAGGCCACAAAAGATGTCAGCTATATGGGGAAAGGAGGCCACAAAAGATGGCAGCTATATGGAGAGAGGGGCCACAAAAGATGCCAGCTATATGGGGAGAGGAGCCGCATAGAGATGGCAGCTATATGGGGAGGAGGCCACAAAAGATGGCAGCTATATGGGGAAAGGAGGCCACAAAAGATGGCAGCTATATGGGGAAATGAGGCCACAAAAGATGGCAGCTATATGGGGAGAGGGGCCGCAAAAGATGGCAGCTATATGGGGAGAGGAGCTGCATAAAGATGGGAGCTATATGGGGAGAGGAGGCTGCATAGATGGGAACTATATGGGGAGAGGAGGCCACAAAAGATGGCAGCTATATAGGGAGAGGAGCCGCATAAAGATGGCAGCTATATGGGGAGGAGGCCACAAAAGATGGCAGCTATATGGGGAGAGGAGCTGCATAAAGATGGCAGTTATATGGGGAGGAGGCCACAAAAGATGGCAGCTATATGCGGAAAGGAAGCCACAAAAGATGGCAGCTATATGGGGAGGAGGCCACAAAAGATGGCAGCTATATGGGAAAAGGAGGCCACAAAAGATGGCAGCTATATGGGGAGGAGGCCACAAAAGATGGCAGCTATATGGGGAAAGGAGGCCACAAAATATGGCAGCTGTATGGGGAGAGGAGCCGCATAAAGATGGCAGCTATATGGGGAAAGGAGGCCACAAAAGATGGCAGCTATATGGGGAGAGGAGCTGCATAAAGATGGGAGCTATATGGGGAGAGGAGGCTGCATAGATGGGAACTATATGGGGAGAGGAGGCCACAAAAGATGGCAGCTATATGGGGAGAGGAGCCGCATAAAGATGGCAGCTATATGGGGAGGAGGCCACAAAAGATGGCAGCTATATGCGGAAAGGAGGCCACAAAAGATGGCAGCTATATGGGGAGGAGGCCACAAAAGATGGCAGCTATATGGGGAAAGGAGGCCACAAAAGATGGCAGCTATATGGGGAAATGAGGCCACAAAAGATGGCAGCTATATGGGGAGAGGGGCCGCAAAAGATGGCAGCTATATGGGGAGAGGAGCTGCATAAAGATGGGAGCTATATGGGGAGAGGAGGCTGCATAGATGGGAACTATATGGGGAGAGGAGGCCACAAAAGATGGCAGCTATATAGGGAGAGGAGCCGCATAAAGATGGCAGCTATATGGGGAGGAGGCCACAAAAGATGGCAGCTATATGGGGAGAGGAGCTGCATAAAGATGGCAGTTATATGGGGAGGAGGCCACAAAAGATGGCAGCTATATGCGGAAAGGAAGCCACAAAAGATGGCAGCTATATGGGGAGGAGGCCACAAAAGATGGCAGCTATATGGGAAAAGGAGGCCACAAAAGATGGCAGCTATATGGGGAGGAGGCCACAAAAGATGGCAGCTATATGGGGAAAGGAGGCCACAAAATATGGCAGCTGTATGGGGAGAGGAGCCGCATAAAGATGGCAGCTATATGGGGAGGAGGCCACAAAAGATGGCAGCTATATGGGGAAAGGAGGCCACAAAAGATGGCAGCTATATGGAGAAAGGAGGCCACAAAAGATGTCAGCTATATGGGGAAAGGAGGCCACAAAAGATGGCAGCTATATGGGGAGAGGGGCCACAAAAGATGGCAGCTATATGGGGAGGAGGCCACAAAAGATGGCAGCTATATGGGAAAAGGAGGCCACAAAAGATGGCAGCTATATGGGGAGGAGGCCACAAAAGATGGCAGCTATATGGGGAAAGGAGGCCACAAAATATGGCAGCTGTATGGGGAGAGGAGCCGCATAAAGATGGCAGCTATATGGGGAGGAGGCCACAAAAGATGGCAGCTATATGGGGAAAGGAGGCCACAAAAGATGGCAGCTATATGGAGAAAGGAGGCCACAAAAGATGTCAGCTATATGGGGAAAGGAGGCCACAAAAGATGGCAGCTATATGGGGAGAGGGGCCACAAAAGATGCCAGCTATATGGGGAGAGGAGCTGCATAAAGATGGGAGCTATATGGGGAGAGGAGGCTGCATAGATGGGAACTATATGGGGAGAGGAGGCCACAAAACATGACAGCTATATGTGGAGAGGAGCCGCATAGAGATGGCAGCTATATGGGGAGGAGGCCACAAAAGATGGCAGGTATATGGGGAGAGGAGCCGCATAAAGATGGCAGCTAAATGGGGAGGAGGCCACAAAAGATGGCAGCTATATGCGGAAAGGAGGCCACAAAAGATGGCAGCTATATGGGGAGTAGGCCACAAAAGATGGCAGCTATATGGGGAAAGGAGGCCACAAAAGATGGCAGCTATATGGGGAGAGGGGCCGCAAAAGATGGCAGCTATATGGGGAGAGGAGCTGCATAAAGATGGGAGCTATATGGGGAGAGGAGGCTGCATAGATAGGAACTATTTGGGGAGAGGATGCCACATAAGATGGCAGCTATATGGGGAGAGGAGCCGCATAAAGATGGCAGCTATATGGGGAGGAGGCCACAAAAGATGGCAGCTATATGGGGAAAGGAGGCCACAAAAGTTGGCAGCTATATGGGGAAAGGAGGCCACAAAAGATGGCAGCTATATGGGGAGAGGGGCCGCAAAAGATGGCAGCTATATGGGGAGAGGAGCTGCATAAAGATGGGAGCTATATGGGGAGAGGAGGCTGCATAGATGGGAACTATATGGGGAGAGGATGCCACATAAGATGGCAGCTATATGGGTAGAGGAGCCGCATAAAAATGGCAGCTATATGGGGAGGAGGCCACAAAAGATGGCAGCTATATGGGGAGGAGGCCACAAAAGATGGCAGCTATATGGGGAAAGGAGGCCACAAAAGATGGCAGCTATATGGGGAAAGGAGGCCACAAAAGATGGCAGCTATATGGGGAGAGGAGCCGCATAAAGATGGCAGCTATATGGGGAGGAGGCCACAAAAGATGGCAGCTATATGCGGAAAGGAAGCCACAAAAGATGGCAGCTATATGGGGAGGAGGCCACAAAAGATGGCAGCTATATAGGGAAAGGAGGCCACAAAAGATGGCAGCTATATGGGGAGGAGGCCACAAAAGATGGCAGCTATATGGGGAAAGGAGGCCACAAAAGATGGCAGCTATATGGGGAGAGGAGCCGCATAAAGATGGCAGCTATATGGGGAGGAGGCCACAAAAGATGGCAGCTATATGCGGAAAGGAAGCCAGAAAAGATGGCAGCTATATGGGGAGGAGGCCACAAAAGATGGCAGCTATATGGGGAAAGAGGCCACAAAAGATGGCAGCTATATGGAGAAAGGAGGCCACAAAAGATGGCAGCTATATGGGGAAAGGAGGCCACAAAAGATGGTAGCTATATGGGGAGAGGAGCTGCATAAAGATGGGAGCTATATGGGGAGTGGAGGCTGCATAGATCGGAACTATATAGGGATAGGAGGCCACATAAGATGGCAGCTATATGGGGAGTGGAACCGCAAAAGATGGCAGCTATATGGGGAGTTGAGCCGCATAAAGATGGGAGCTATATAGGGAGAGGAGGCTGCATATGTCGGGGGCGGGGGCCAGCTTCCCCATCGTGGGGGCTGCTCGGGGAGATCGCGCTCGGATCTGGTGCCTTCTCCTTGGTGGCTCGAGTGGGCCGGACCCAGGGCTCAAGCAGCGCTCCTCGCCCACGAGGGAAAAGGGGAGGAATTGGACGTTTTGGGATGAATAGAGTTCGTGACGCCACCCACGGGTTGTGATGGTGGGCACCACCGCTGCTGGTGACGGGGTTCCCGGGAGCGATGGCGGGGAGCAGCTAGGTGTTGACGTGGGTAGGGGCTGTTGGTCCCGGGGCCCCGGTTGGAGTGAGGGTTCCTTAGGATGGGTTTTGGCAGGGTGGAGGGTTGCGGTGCAGCGCAGCGCGGTGCCGGATGGCACAGGTGTACTCACTCGGACACAGATGGACAGAGTCTCTGGTAAACCAAACAGCTGGATGGACGGGGCCCGCAGCCGGCTGCGGTGTTCTCCCTGAACGGGTTTATGGCGGCTGTCGTTTCCCTGCACCTGTGTTTTGTATCTTGACTCCAATGCCTGGGCACCGGTAGTCCGCTCCCCGGCGTATACGTGCCGGAGGAGCCCGTTTGTCCGCAGATGCTGGCCCTGTGGATCTCTGGCCCTTGGCGGTGGTGCTTATCTGCAACGGTTGGGCTGTTGTCTTCAATCGGGACTTGGGTGGGAATGAACCCCTGAGGTCCAGACCGCAATCAGTAAACTTGACGAAAGGTTGGCTTCAAGCCTAGTCGGGGTCTGAGTACCCTGCCTGGTGCTTGGCTCCAATCGGTTGCCCAGTTCGGTACCGGCGGGCCACCGCCCGACCCTGGTCCGACGGTTCTGTTGACCTTCACCAACTCCTGCAGACGGCCACCACCATCTGCCTACCTTGCTGGAAGTGCCTGGGCTCCAACCCAGACACCAACAGTTGCACTCCTCACACTCCACCGTCCACAACTGGACTCTCTGACTTCTCACTCCTCACTACTGACCACACCGGACTGACTACTGTGTTTTTCCCGCCTCCAGACTTGTGAACTCCTCGGTGGGCGGGGTCAACTGCCTGGCTCCGCCCCACCTGGTGTGGACAGCAACCCTGGAGGGTGGCAACAAGGATTTAATGTGTGACTGGTGTGACCCGTCCAGGGGAGGGGGGGTGTATGATGTTGTGTCTGTGACCACCTGGCTAGGCCAGGGCGTCACACATAGATGGGAGCTATATGGGAAAAGGAGCACATGGGATAAGATTTGCTGGGAAAAGAAGCCATGATGGGATGGGATTTGTAGGGGGAAAGGAGCCACATGGGATGGGATCTGTAGGGGGAAAGGAGCCACATGGGATGGGATCTGTAGGGGGAAAGGAGCCACATGGGATGGGATCTGTAGGGGAAAGGGGCCATAATGGGATGGGATCTGTAGGGGGAAAGGAGCCACATGGGATGGGATGTGTAGAGGGAAAGGAGCCACATGGGATGGGATCTGTAGGGGGAAAGGGGCCATAATGGGATGGAATCTGTAGGGGGAAAGGAGCCACATGGGATGGGATGTGTAGGGGGAAAGGAGCCACATGGGATGTGATCTGTAGGGGGAAAGGAGCCACATGGGATGGGATCTGTAGGGGAAAGGGGCCATAGTGGGATGGGATCTGTAGGGGAAAGGGGCCATAATGGGATGGGATCTGTAGGGGGAAAGGAGCCACATGGGATGGGATGTGTAGGGGGAAAGGAGACACATGGGATGGGATCTGTAGAGGGAAAGGAGCCACATGGGATGGGATCTGTAGGGGAAAGGAGCCACATGGGATGGGATCTGTAGGGGAAAGGGGCCATAATGGGATGGGATCTGTAGGGAAAGGAGCCACATGGGATGGGATCTGTATGGGGAAGGTCGTCCGTTCAAATTTTAGCAGGACTCCTTTAGTAATAATTTTTAAAAATTGTAGAAAAAACGTTTAATACAATAAGAGTGATAATGACTGGAACAACTGGTGCTGGACAGGAGAGTGACTGTAGAGGAGGGGAAGAAGAAGAAAGAGATTATACTTTAAATTACTTGGATTTTTTGCTTGAGGAAAGTGCAAGAAAATGGGTGTGGCTAACAAAATGGGTGTGGTTACAGAATGGGTGTGGTTTTCAACTGGGCGGAGTTTACAGAGAACCTGTTGTTAAAAATTTGAATCCCACCCCTGCTTATTAGGCTCTATATTCAGTACAGAAGCTCATAGCATAATAAATATAAAATGTAAAAAACTAAGAAAAATCATTATACTCACCCTTCACTCTCTGTCTTCAGAGGATGGTCGCGCTTACCTCTCCACCACCATCGCATCTGACGCTGGATTTTGGCTCAGTGCGCATGATCCCGGACATTCGGTTATGTGCACTACATGAGTTTGAAGCCAGGACGCGTACATTCGGCTTAATAGTGCGCATGACTGAAAGTCCGGGGTCATGCGTACTGAGACGAAATCCAGGAGTCGAACATGATGGAAACAGAGAGGTGAGTGAGATCATCCTCTGATGCTGGATATTCATTAGCATGTTAGCACACCCACATAGTTGAGCTTCCATGCTATGGGGGCCAACTAGCCAAGGGAACTAATGGCCTTGCAACTAGTCCCTGCACTCATTAGCATATCATTTGGGATCTTTAGAAATACTTTTTCTAAGGGTACCGTCACACTTTAGCAACGCACCAGCGATCCCACCAGCAATCTGACCTGGTCAGGATCGCTGGTGCATCGCTACATGGTCGCTGGTGAGCTGTCAATCAGGCAGATCTCACCAGCGACCAGTGACCAGCCCCCAGCCAGCAGTGATGCATGGAAGCGACGCTGCACTTGGTAACTAAGGTAAATATCGGGTAACCAAGGGCTTGGTTACCTGATATTTACATTGGTTACCAGCGCACACCGCTTAGCGCTGGCTCCCTGCACTCCTAGCCACAGTACACATCGGGTTAATAAGCAAACATTTGCTTATTTACCTGATGTGTAACTCCGGCTACGTGTGCAGGGAGCTGGCACTGGCAGCCTGAGAGCGGCGGACACTGGTAACGAATGTAAATATCGGGTAACCAAGAAAAGGGCTTCCCTTGGTTACCCGATATTTACGTTGGTTACAGCTTACCGCAGGCTGCCAGACACCGGCTCCCTGCTCCCTGCATGTACAGGTTGTTACCCTCTCGCTGTCACACACAGCGATGTGTGCTTCACAGCGGGAGAGCAACGTCAAAAAATGAACCAGAGCTGTGTGTAATGAGCAGCGATCTCACAGCAGGGGCCAGATCGCTGCTCAGTGTCACACACAGCAAGATTGCTAATGATGTCACTGCTGCGTCACAAAAAACGTGACTCAACAGTGATCTCGATAGCAATCTCGCTATGTGTGAAGCACCCCTAAAGCTCCCTTTATCTATGCTACTATGATGGGCTGCTGATAAGTCTTTGGCTTTGTGATCTTTTTTTGTTTCTATGGTAATGAATCTTACAGCACATAAAAGCCTTATGGGTCTAATATATGTTTTCAAAATTTTCTTTCTTGTTTATGGCAACAGTGGTCTACAAAACAAAATGGCGAAGTCTAATGCTATATTCACAGCAACTGAGAGCAGAGGAGGGATAAAATTCTTGTTTCTGCAAAGAAAGTCCGGGAAGGATATTCATGGTGATATGTCGCAGACATTGGGGGATCAATGCCCTTCATATTCCACAGTTAAGAACTGGGTTGTCAAATTTAAAACAGGCCACTTTAGCACCAATGTGAAGGAATGTCCTGGACGACCGAGAGTGGTTGTTGTTCCGGAGATCGTCGATGCTGTGCACAACCTCACACATCATGGGGATTTCCCATAAATGCGTTTATGTCATTATCCATAAACATTTGGACATGAGGAAGCGAGCTGCAAAGTGGGTCCCCAAATGTTTGACAACAGATCAGAGAAGCAGGCGAGTGACAACTTCCCGGTCTATTTGTCAGCGTTTCCGGGCTGATAAGAACCTCCTGGATTGACTGGTCACTATGGATGAGAACTGGATTTATTTGTATGACCCTGAAAACAAGGACCAGTCAAAAGAGTGGAGCCACAGTGGTTCTCCTCATCCAAAGATGTTCAGGGTACAAAAACCAGCCACTAAGGTGATGGCGTCTGTGTTCTGGGATAAGGAGGGCATGCTGCTAGTGGACTACCTTCAAAAGGGTTCCACCATCAATGCAAGGTATTACATTGAACTTTTAGACCAATTGAAGGCAGCTCTGAATGCCAAAAGGCACAACAAGCTGTCCAAAGGAATCTTGTTTCTGCAACACAACGCCTCCGCTCACGCTGCACAAGTGACCACGGCAAAACTGGCAGAGCTGGGCTTCCAGCTAGTTGACCACCGACCTTATTCCCCAGATCTAGCTCCCTTTGACTATCATCTGTTTCCAAACCTGAAGAAACACCTCAAGGGTACCAAATTTCACACTGCTTTTGATGCCTGGTTTGAGGCACAACCAAAATCCTTCTTTTTGCTTAGGCTTACAGAACCTGGAATACCGATGTAAGAAGTGTGTTGAGTGGAGAGTATGTAGAATAAATGTAAAGTTTTATCATCCTATCTCGTTTCTTTCTGGGTAAAGCCAAAGACTTATCAGCAGCCCCTCGTAGATACAGGGACAGCTAGGCAGGGATTAGAAATATGCACCCAAAACTGCTCGTGGTTCTGGGTGCATTTTGGACCTAACAAGTTCCCTTTAAAGCTTTTTGTGTGCTTGTGTGTGTGCGATGATCGAATACTTCGATTATTCGGCTTTGTAAATATTTTCCGAATACCTCGCCGCTATTCGACTATTCGATGCGCAATGTAAGTCTATGGGAAGCCCAAATAGTTTTGAATAGTTGTTATTCGGGTTTCCCATAGACTTACATTGCACATCGAATATTCGCGAATAGTGGTGAGGTATTCAGAAAATATTCGCGAAGCCGGATAATCGAAGTATTCGATCATCCCTAATTCTTAACTGTAAAAAAATATTATAAGGAGAAACATTTTATATCGTATGATAACACGTTTCTTTCTGAAGGAGAAATTTGCGCATAAAAAAAAAAGGTTAAGAAAATGTAAACCATTTAGTAAAAAAAAAAATCGTCTGCACAAAACAGCTTTCCATAAATATTATAGATCAAAGAGAATCTCACTTCAGCATCGTAAACAATTCCGGGGACATTTCAATGTAAATTCGAAGAGTTTTTTTTTTCCAAAGTGTACCATTTCTTTTTTTTTTTTATTTCTATATTTTTTTTTTCTTCCTTTCAAAGTCTTAGAATTGCGCTCTGTTTAGAGAAGAATTTTATGAATAGAAGAGGCTGCATTAAGGAGAGGGACCCATCTGGCCACTAGTACAACTCAATTTGATCTCATTCACTGTCTTTTGTCCCGCTCACTTTACACCAGATTTTTGTGAATTTCGCTCAGCCACTAGGGCACATGCTTAACGTTCTAAATTACTATTAAAAACAGCAGGCGCAACGTGGAAACAATATTGAGGCAATCTCGGTTAAGGTATCATTTCATCTGGACCTTTAGAACTTGAGAGCAGAAGCCGGAGATTTATCCTGCCCGTGTTTTGTTAAGGTTAAAATATCTGTACAGAGAGCAGCTGAGCTACATGAATGGGGGGCTACAAGGGCTCCTCGCTGCCTTTTACCGCTTCTTTGATGCCACAATAGCTGAATGATTGGATTCAAAAAGACTTCACATTGTTTCCTAAATTTTAATTTAAACGGGGGCACAAAACACTTGATCTGTGGGATTTGATTAAAAATTCAGACAAATAAATAGGTTGCTGTCAATTTCTTTAAAAAAAAAAAAAAAAAAAAGATCAAGTACCTTACCGGCTTGTCTGGGTGAGCCATTGCTAATCCTATTATTGTTTATTTTTTGCTATCTATTATTATTATTATTATTATTAAATTTTATATTTTTCTAAAACAGGCAGTTAGCAAAGAAAATTTCATTTTGTAATATTATATTGGAAAATATATATATTATTAAAATTACTAATATTTTTTAACATTTAAAGGGAACGTGCCATTAGAAAACAATACATCAACTTTTATGTTAAATGCGCTTTTATACAATTTTTGATAATTTTTTACATTTTCTATAATACTTGTAAAGGAGAAGAAAAGGAGTGCTAGAAGGCCAAACATAATATCAATAAATATCAACCATAGTCATGTAGTATCAAAAATGTATAAACAAGTTTATTTTTAACATTTAATTCGGACAATGGTAAAATCACAAAAAGTAGAAAAAAGGCATGATTTTCGTTTTTTTTTTTCGATGGCGTTTTGCTGCGTTGCTTCCTCGGAGGGAAGGACACATTGCCCCCCGAGGAAGCAACGCAGCGAAACGCGTTGGGGCTTCTCCGACTGTCACTTGGACCCCTGCCCTGGCACTGATCCAGTACTTGCACTTTATTAAATGGGTAAGCAGCTTTGGCTAAATTGTTTTTGTGTGAGGACTATGTCCTCTTATGATAATCCTAGAGTGCTGCTTGCCCATTTTTGTGCCTAAATACCTACCTTTGGGCAGATGTCCACCTATTATGGGAATGTTTTTCTGGGACTAATTTCCTGCATATCATGCCTTTTTTCTACTTTTTGTGATTTTACCATTGTCCGAATTAAATGTTAAAAATAAACTTGTTTATACATTTTTGATACTACATGACTATGGTTGATATTTATTGATATTATGTTTGGCCTTCTAGCACTCCTTTTCTTCTCCTTTACATATATGCTTCTGTGGAGTGGCCTTAGATTATTTTTACCTAATACCCCATCTGTTACCCAGAAAATTTTGATTATAATTTTCTATAATACTGTCTATATTAAAAGAGAAAACTTGTAATTTTCACACTGTTCACTAATTAGGTTTATTCTTTCGGTTCTTTTCAGCAGTCACATGGACATTACGATTGGCTGCAACAATGGTGGATACAGACATAAGAGAAACAAAATATGGGGCCTTTGGAGCCTAAATGCTCATCAAAATGCACAATTGCCCCTGCTTTGGAAGTGGTAATAAGTCCCCTTACCTCTTAGGCTCCTGTGCTGCACCAATGATTAGAGTTGAGTGATGTTTGATTCGAACGGTTCACCAATTTCAAATTCGAGTGATTTTGGGCGATGTTCGAGTCATTCGACGAACTCGAACGATTTGCTTCAAGTTCGGCAGTTCGAGTTACCGTTCGATCACCAAAAGCGTGGCTTTTCACAGTAAGGCTATGTGCGCACGTTGTGTATTTGCATGCGTCCTGCGTCCCCAGCACAATCCCTCTCTCTTTCCTACTCACCGATCACGGGCCCGGCGCTGCACGGCTGTCACAAATCTCCGGCAGCTTTTCCTCTTTTGAAAATGCCAATCAAAAAGGTCTGTGCAGCCTCTGTTAGGAGTCTCAACACAGAAACCAGCCAAATATCCCTCCGGGAAGGACCCGGCCAAGGAGTGGCTCTATTTAGGAGACCACCATAAAGACAAGGGAAATACCAAGGCCAGGTATCCATCCACAGACAGCTGTTTCGGGGTATTGCCCCTCATCAGTGTGGAGTAGGATTCTGGCCAGGTGGGAGCAATGCCTAGTAGACCAAAAAGACAAAACAATCACTGCTCTCGGGGAGACCAGACAGAAAAAAACACTGCCGGCAGCCAGCGAGGGCGCTCAACACAGTGAAATCCTAGGTACATTGCCCCCTGGGAAATATTTTGAAAATGGCTGCCGCTTCATTATTCAATCAGGTATTCCCTGCTTTCCCCGCCCACCGGCGCCCATGATTGGTTGCAGTCAGACACGCCCCCACGATGAGTGACAGCTGTCTCACTGCAACCAATCACAGCCGCCGGTGGGCAGGTCTATATCGTGCAGTAAAATAAATAATTAAAAAAAAACAAAAAAACTGCGGTCCCCCCAATTTCGATACCAGCCAAGATAAAGCCACACGGCTGGAGGCTAGTATTGTCAGGATGGGGAGCGCCACTTTATGGGGAGTCCACCACCCTAACAATATCACCCAGCAGCTGCCCGGAATTGCCGCATCCATTAGATGCGGCAGTCCCGGGACTCTACTCAGCTCATCCCGAATTGCCCTGGTGCAGTGGCAATCAGGGTAATACGGGGTTAATCATGGCAGACATCTCCCCGAGATACCTTCCATGATTAACCTGTAAGTGAAAGTAAATAAACACACACACAACAAAAAATACTTTATTTGGAATAAAAGACAAAAAAACCCCTCATTTACCTTTTTATTAATCCCCAAACAACAATCCAGGTCCGAAGTAATTCACACGATGCTTTCAGCTCTGCTACATGAAGATGACAGGGAGCATCGTAGAACATGAGCGCTTTGTTTCGTCTCCACGCAGCACCTGAAGTAAGCCGCACTGTCACCGGAGACTTCACTCTGCAATGCAGAGGTCAACACTACCAAATCTTCCTATGCTTCTCATTAGAGGCAGTGGCTCAATGGTTAGAGCTACTGCCTAAGGAGCATTAGTTCACGAGTTCAAGTCCCAGCCGCCCCAGTAAAGAATTTCTTTTTAAATTATAATTATTATTTATTTATAATTATAATTTAATTTAACTATGCACTGAGGGGAGGAGCCGGACATCAGCTGTGAGCCGCGGGATACACCTCTAAAATTGGAGCAGCTCACAGAATGAGACTGCATTGCTCTCTTCTCTCTCTCTTCACTCTCCTCTCTTCTCTCTCTCTGTTCTCTCTCTGTTCTCTCTCTCCTCTCTCTCTCTTCTCTCTCTCATCTCTCTCTTCACTCTCTCTTCTCTCTTCCTCTCTCTCTCTTTTTCTCTCTTTTTCTCTTTCTCTCTCTTTCTCTTTTTCTCTCTTTTTTTCTTTCTCTCTTTCTCTCTTTTTTTATCTCTCTCTTTCTCTCTTTTGCTCTCTTTTTCTCTCTTTTTCTCTCTTGTGCTCTCTTTTTCTCTCTTTCTCTCTTTTTCTCTCTTGTTCTCTCTTTTCCTCTATTTCTCTCTCTTTTTCTCTCTTTTTTTCTCTTTCTCTTTCTTTCTCTCTCTTTTTCTCTCTTTCTCTCTCTTTCTCTTTTTCTTTCTTTTTCTCTTTTTTTCTCTTTCTCTCTCTTTTTCTCTCTTTTTCTCTCTCTCTTTCTCTCTCTTTTTCTCTCTCTCTATTGTTCTCTCTTTTTCTCTCTTTTTCTCTCTTTCTCTCTCTTTCTCTTTTTCACTCTCTCTCTTTTTCTCTTTCTCACTTGTTCTCTCTCTCTCTTGTTCTCTCTTTCTCTCTTTTTCTCTCTTTCTCTCTCGTTTTCTCTCTTTCTCCCTCTGTCTCTTTTTTTTCTCTCTCTTTCTCTCTCTTTTTCTCTCTTTGTCTCTCTCTTTTTCTCTCCTTTTCTCTCTTTCTCCCCCTCTCTCTCTTTTTCTCTCTTTTTCTCTCTCTTTTCCTCTCTCTCTTTTTCTCTCTCTCTTTTTCTCTCTCTTTCTTTCTTTCTTTCTTTCTCTCTCTCTCTCTCCTCTTTGTAGCTGAATAATCCACTTCTGAATTCTCAAGTGCAAAACAGAGGTCAAGATTACCAAATCTGCTTATGCTTTTCATTAGAGGCAGTGGCTCAATGGTTTGAACTACTGCCTAAGGAAAATAAGTTCATGAGTTTGAGTCCCGGCCATCCCGGTAAAGAATTTAATTTATTTTTAAATTATAATTATTATTTATTTATAATTATAATTTAATTTAATTATGCACTGAGGGGAGGAGCCGGACATCAGCTGTGAGCCGCGGGACACACCTCTAAAATCGGAGCAGTTCATGGAATGATGCTGCATTGCTCTCTCCTCTCTCTCTTCTCTACTCTTCTCTCGCTTCTCTCTCTCTTCTCTCTTCTCTCTCTCTCACTTCTCTCTCTCCTCTCTCTCTTCTCTCTCTCTTCTCTCCTCTTCTCTTCTCTCTTCTCGCTCACCCTCTCTCTCTTCTCTTTTCTCTCTCTCTTCTCTTTTCTCTCTCTTTTCTCTCTCTCAGACCCAGCGATGATCAGCTGATGCGGTCACCTGACGGAATTAGCTGACACTATAAGTCGAGCAGTGAGGCCGGCTTTTTACCGCCCGGCCGGCTAAACTATCAACTGCTGCTGTCGGACAGGAGTCTGTACAAAAGTGTGTAGTTTGTTTTTTGTTTAGTTTTGTGTACTGATGCATCAGCCGTTTATACAATCAGCTGCTGAGTCATATGATTCAGGCCCTTGAACCTGACACATCATCTGATCGTTTTGTCTTCCACAAAACCGATCAGATGATATTGGATCCGGATTGGACGGCGCAGGACTCTTGACGCAGGATTACTGCGGAGGGGGGTTCTTTATTTCAATAAAGATGGAGTCACTAATTCTGCTGTGTTTTATTTTTAATAAAAATATTTTTCTGTGTGTTGTGTTTTTTTTTTATCTTTACTAGAAATTCATGGTGGCCATGTCTAATATTGGTGTGACAGCATAAATTTCGGGCTTAGGGCCAGTTGATAATATACAGCTAGCCCTAACCCCATTATTACCCAGCGAGCCACCCGTCACCAGGGCAGCTGGAAGAGTTGGATACAGCCCCAGAAGATGGCGCTTCTATGAAAGCGCCATTTTCTGGGGCGGCTGCGAACAGCAATTCGCAGCAGGGGTGCCCAGAAAGCTTGGGCCCGCTGTGCTGCGGATTCCAATCCTCAGCAGCCTAGTTGTACCTGGCTGGACACAAAAATTGGGCGAAGCCCACGTAATTTTTTTTTTTAATTATTTCATGAAATTCATGAAACAATTGAAATAAAAATGTTTCCCTATATTTTTGGTTCCCAGCCGGGTACAAATAGGCAGCTGGGGGTTGGGGCAGCCCGTAGCTGCCTGCTATACCTGGCTAGCATACAAAAACATGCAAAGCCCACCTAATTTTTTGGGGTGGGGGGCAAAAAACTCCTGCATACAGTCCTGGATGGAGTATGCTGAGCCTTGTAGTTCTGCAGCTGCTGTCTGCTGTCTGTCTGTATGGAGGAGAGCAGACAGCAGCTGCAGAACTACAAGGCTCAGTATCCTCCATCCAGGACTGTATGCTGGAGGGAGAGACAGGGGGAGCAGAACTACAAGGCTTAGCATGCTCCATTCACTAGTGTATGCAGGAGAGCAGACAGCAGCTGCAGAACTACAAGGATCAGCATGCTCCATCCAGGACTGTATGCAGGAGTTTTCTGCCCACCAAAAAAATGATGTGGGCTTTGCCATATTTTTGTATGCTAGCCAGGTACAGCAGAGAGATACGGCTGCCCCCAACCCCCAGCTGCCTATTTGTACCTGGCTGGGAACTAAAAATATAGGGAAGACTTTTTTTAATTATTTCATGAATTTCATGAAATAATTAAAAAAAAAATGACATGGGCTTCGCCCCATTTTTGTGTCCAGCCAGGTACAACTAGGCAGCTGGGGATTGGAATCCGCAGCACAGGTTGGCCCGAGTTTTCTGGGCCCCTCTGCTGCGAATTGCAGTCCGCAACTGCCCCAGAAAATGGCGCTTTCATAGAAGCACCATCATCTGGTGCTGTATCCAACTCTTCCAGCTGCCCTGAAGCCGGGTGGCTCGCAGGGTAATAATGGGTTAATACTAGCTTTGTTTTACTAGCTAGTATTAAGCCAGAGATTCTTAATGTCAGGCAAGTTTGACCCAACCATTAAGAATCTCCAATAAAGGGTTAAAAAAAAAGACAGCACACAGAGAAAAAATACTTTAATAGAAATAAATACACAGACACATTAGAGACTCCATGTTTATTACTCCCTCTCAATCCTCCACGATCCTGATCTTCTGTCTTCTTTCTCTTTCAACCCATGCAGCTCTGCTACATCAGACAGCACTGCTGCTGCTGCTCCCGTGCAGTCTAATCACTCAGTGAGTGAGGAGAAGCTGGGGGCTGTAAGCAGTGACGTCACCGCTGACAGGCGGGTTACTATAACAACGGTGGTCTCCGTTATTCACCGACTGTGGCATCCAGTCCTTGCATGTGGGCTGACTCTGTAAAGAGCGCCGACATGCATGGACGGGGAGTCGACCATGTGCCAGAGCATCTCGCCGGTACACGGAGATGTTCAAACGAGCACCGCGTACCGGAGAGATGCACTGACAGGACCTAGCATGACATCTAGCCATGTGACCAGTCTATAGCTAATGAGATAATAGACACGTGACTGGTCACATGCTATTTTGTCATCACGGAAGGTCCTATCATCAGTGTTGGTTACCGGGAGGGCGCAACGATGAGCGGAAGGGAAAGCGGCGGGAGATAGAGTGCAGGACGCGTCGCGCGACCTGTAAGTGTAATGACAATGTTTATTGTATGTGTAAATGTGTTTTTACGTGTTTGTGTTTGCCTGCCATTGTTTTCAATGGGGTTCGAAGGGGTTCGTCGAACGTTCACCGAACGGAGAGCTGTTCGACGAACCGAACCGAACTCGAACACTAGGGGGTGGCTCAACACTACCAATGAAATGGCCGTCCCTTGGCTACACGTCTTTTAAAAAAATGAGTTATATAGCAGAACTTTTTGGGCATCTTCTAATCTGAGCAAAGAAGGGGAGGAGGTGAGCTGTGACGTAGCCTATTGGGAATGATGGATCCTATATTATCTTCTGTGTATAGAGGAGATATGAGTGATTGCTGTGACATAGTGAATGGAGGATTCTGGTTATTCTGATCTATAGAGATATAGATGTGTTATCAGTCATTGTATTTTGGGAGGAGGTGAGCTGTGACATCACCTTCTGTGACTGGTGACTGCTGTGTTTTCTTCTCTATAAAGTTATCTGTGATTGTACAGAGGGAGGAGGTGAGCTGTGACATCACATATTGTGAATTGTAGATCCTGTGTTATCTGCTGTACATAGTAGTATTATCAGTCATTGTAAAGGAGGAAGAGGAGGTGAGCCGTGACATCACCTATTGGGAATAGTGGATCCTGTATTTTCTTAATGTACTGTCCCTTGTGTTATCAGTCATTTTACAAGAGGAAGAGAAAGTAAGTTGTGACATCACCGATTGTGAATGGTGGAGCCAGTGTTATTTACTGTATTTAGAGGTGTTATCAATCATTGTAAGGAGGTGGAGGTGACCTGTGACATCACCTGTTGTGAATGGGGGATGATGCATTATCTGCTGAATATAGAGGTGTTAACAGTCATTGCACAGGAGGAGGTGAGCTGTGACATCACCTATTGTGAATGGTGGATTCTGTGTTATCTACTGTATGTAGAGATGTTAACACGCATTGTACAGGAGGAAGAGGTGAGTTGTGACATCATCTATTGTGAATGGTGGATTCTGTGCTATCTACTGTATATAGAGGTGTTATCATTCATTATACAAGAGGGGGAGGAGAAGGAGGTGAGCTCTGACCTACTGTGAATGATAGATCCTGTGTTATCTACTGTATGTAGAGATGTTAAGGCCGAGGCCACACGGGACACTAGTGCGATCCTCGCATGACACTCGGTTTACGCCGGCAGCACAGCAGGAGCCGAGTGTCATGCAAGTGTCCTTGTGACTAAGGTCCGATCATGCGATCAGACCTCAGCTGCGGGGGACGGGCTGGCACTGAGGAGCTGAGGAGGGGAGGGCCGGCGCTGCGCAGGGAGGGGGGAGGGAGGGATTTATCTCCCTATCTCCTCCGTAGCTGGCTATTGACATTTTCGCACTGCACCCGCTAGCTAGTTTCAGCACAATCTAGTATAATAGAATGTGAATGCATCCAACACCCTGCAACATCATTGAGCAAATGTCGCCATCTGCTGGCGCACTGTGCAGACAGGAACTGATAATCACAGTGTGTGTTCCTCGAGGGAAGTCTGTTCTTCGACTGCAGACCCTAAGGTAACTGGTCGAACAAAAATTTTGAGAGCTGAAAATATCTGAGGTAACTGTTGTGTAGGATGTGCTTCTTCAACCGGCAGATCCTTTGCTGGTCCAGACTTAAAACCCCAAAAACAGGTTAGACTGGGAGATAATTCCCCATACAGTGATGATAAGAGTTCATCCCAACAACCTGGTGTATGAAGTCCGATCTGAAGGAGGAGAAGAGGGCCGCGGCTGGGTATTACATCACAACATGCTGTTCTCTTGTGTGTCAGAAGAAGGAAATCAAAAGAACGAGCCTTCACCGGAACAGCAAAGGGCTGCATGACGAGAGGCTGATGACCATAAAGACCAGCGGTTTGCAGTACCCAGAGGACCTCTAGAAGTGAACCCTCCAACTCTAGCTGAATCAGAAGATAGGCACGAAGCTGTACCTCCACATGAAGCATCTTTGGTCTAAAATGTCCCAATCGAGCCCCATAAAGAAGAAATTTGTAGAACTGAGAGTGCCAATGCCGGTATCCCATCTACGAGGTATAATCAGGACAAATTCAAATGGCAAAGCATTGTACGGAAGATACAAGAATGTGTTCAACTATTTGAAACAATAGAGCCACCTCCAAAGAATGCCAAATATATTTCTCACCCAAGGATTGCTGAGGTAAAAGATAGGAGGAATGTAAGAGAATGGCATATAGAATATGCACACATCCAACACCTTGCAACATCACCAAGCAAATGTTGCCATCTGCTGGCTGCACCATGCAGATAGGAACTGAAGAATGGAGTATGTTTTCCTCAAGGCAAGAATTTGGAGACAACACTGGGTCAAGGGACAGTTATGGCGCAGTTCTCTAATATAAAAGTTTGGGATGGTAAAAGTAGAGCCAGTTGGTGCTAAGACTTGGAGGGAAGCAGACTTATGTGTAGCAGAGTGAGATCTTGATTGCTGCTTCAGCAGAAGTACCTGAGGTATACCGGTTCCTAACACAACTATCATTTTGTTGTAAAACACCAAATACTAGACTAAATCAGTCAAGTAACAAAGCCCAGACTCCGTGGTCAAGCATCGAAGACCAGACTATGCTGGTCAAGCAACACAGGCCAGACTTTGTGGTCAACTACTGAAGACTAGACTATGCTTTCGTGCCCCTTCTATCTGGAACCTTTTTAACTAGAACAATTTGACTTGAAGATCGGTCCCTGGACCTCACGCAGTTTCTTACTCTGTATCTCGGTCAATCTTTTCGAATCACTCTATTTTGGTCTTGGTCCCCTTTCTCCTATTTGCCACATGTGGTATGTGCCAGACCATAGGTCTGTTGTAGACACAATCTTCTCCCTATCTCAACTTCTAGAAGGAAAAAACATCTCTTTTACTACATGCTAATGTTGCGAGCGGGGGACAGACCACGGCAGGGGGGCTGCTCGAGACGCTCAGATCCGGGGTCGTGGCGGTGGCTCGAGGGGAAGCAGGACCCGGGCCTGAGCACCTGTCCGTCACCCGCCAGTGAAAAGGGGGGTTATTTACAGGGGAGAGCTTGTCAGTGTCACCACCCGTGGGTTGCGGTGATTGTTGGTGACAACGCCGCTGCCTTGGTATGGGGTGCCCGGGGCTGATGGAGCGGGGCAGCAGAATGGTATCCCCTCCACGGGTAGTGGAAGTGTTATCCCGGGGCCCAGGTGTCGGTGAGGCAGAGTGATCGGGCACAGTCTGCGGGGATGGACCGGATGGTACCAGTGTACTCACTGTTTGGAATAAAGTCACACAGAGTCCAGATAGTAAACCAACTGCTGGTAACCGGTAGCCTCCGGAGGGGTGTGCTCAGGTCCCGCACACTAGTGGACAGAACAGGGGCCCTTCCTCCTGCACTTTATGTTGCTGTCTTGTGTGTTGACTAGTCCGCATGAATCGGGGAAGTCCACTCCCGGTGTCTTTGCTGTGGGAGCTGTCGCCCGCGAGATCTGACCCTTGGGATTTTAGTAGGCACTTGCATACGCCCTATCCCCTGCATTGGGCTTCCGTCTTGCTCTATCTGGGCTGCTAGTGGGACAAGACTTGGAATCTTGTCCCCTGCTGGTTAATTGGAAAGGTGCCTGCAGCTCTCCTCGCCCTAGGGTCCAGGTACCCCAACTGTGCACGGCCTCCAGACCGGATTCCCGCTGACGGCACCGGCATGATACAACCCTGTCCTGGTCCACTTAAGGTCTCTTGCGACCGGTTCTCCGTCGCCTGTGGCCCTGCTCTGCCATCTGCCACCTAGTCAGCTCAAGTAGTCCAGTAGTCCAGGAGCTACAACCCCCGACTACCACTTCACTCCTCTGACTTCCACTGTCCAAACTAAACTGTCCACCTTGACTAGGCTTTTGTGGCTAGTGTTTTTACCTGTGTGGGGTCGTGTTGGGAGGCTAAGGAGGAGAGAGTCCTACATCTGGAAGATAGATGCAGTTTTCTGTGACAACCTGATTTTGTCAAGGCGTCACACTAACCCCTCCCACTATGGGCTAGTCCAACCTTTTAACTATCTCCTTCCTGTTCACTGTCTGTTACTGGGCAAAACTCAACTCCCTCACAGGATGGTGCACAACATCATACATGAAAACATTTCAACACATCACAAAACACATTACATTCACAATTACGTAAGACATAATTCACATTACATAATGCAATTGATGTCTTCAGGGAAGGAACACAACAAGTCCACCTCCTTAAAAAGGGTCACAGGAAACTTATCTTCTACAAAACAACTCCCACTCCTATGGAGGAGACATCCACTTCAACATAAAAAGGGTTTCTTAATATCTGAATGACACAGAACTAGAGCAGGAGGGGAAACAAGACTTGAGAGGACTGAAGTTTTGTATTGTAGAATGCGGCCATTTCTGAGAATATGTGCTCATCTATGTAAGGACTGGAGCATAAGAGGAGATACCATTTGGTAACAGTTCTTGATGAGCTGTCGCTAATATTTAAAGAGTCTTTAAAGAGTTTTAAGGCCTATGGTTGAGGACAAATTGTAAAAACCCTTTCAGCAGCCATCTGCAGACACCCAAAGGAAAAAAAAATCTAAGAAAAGGCCTTTACATGTGTTAAAATTTGTAGATAATCTTTATGCTTGAATGTTCAAAAAGATATTAACATTTTTAATATGATCACAGTAAAGAATATCAACATTCCTTTCATAGAACAAAAACAACAAGAATATACTTGGCAAGGGAAAGAATAAGGGGGAATTATAGGTACAAAGGAGGAAGAAAGAGGGTAAATTCCTGTTTCAAATTTAAAAGTATATATAAATACGGAAACAAGCCTATAAACAAATGGTTATGTATGTTATAAATGTTATCTTTGCTTTTTGGGTGTTATGCAAGTACATGTTCCAATAGGTAAAGGCAGAAGAAAGTCTATTCCACTGCAACTACACCCATACCCTACTTGTTCCTGTACAGACTAGTATTCCTAGCTGTGCAACAACCTAATGGTTCCTGTACAGACTGGAATATCCCTAGCTGCACAACTAAAATACCACAACTAGGACTTGTCTGACTGAAAGGCCATCAAATCATTTCTCACACCTCCTAAGGAACGAGAGGGAAGGTCGCTACACACTACAAATTAAGAGGAAACATAAAACACGTGCACAAGTGGACAAAAGAGAAATAATATGGGATGTGATAACACAGAGAAAATTATCAAGTGAAAACATCTTTTTACACAAACCAAAAGGATAGAAGCAAAGGTAAAAGACCATCAGCATTTGGATAGGGACAAACCAGGTTGTGGCTCAGCATGGAAGGAAACTGACCACACAGCACAAGGTAACCAGATCAAGTCTCAAACCTGAGGCATGAGGGTACGTACGAAGGACCACTGGACCCTCAGACCCCTATCCTCTGACATCGCTGAAGGAACTCTCTCAACAAGTGTTAACTCAGGAGGTATCTTTTGGACCATGATCCTTCCATTTGACAAGATACTGTAACTGGGGTCTCCTATGCTTAAAACCCAGAACTCGTCACCTTCCTGATCCTCCTCCTAATCCACCTTAAATGAGTGTCAAGGGACCGTGTGTTCGTTCACATTTTATTAAAAGGGAAAAATTAAAGTAGTTTTTTTTTATTTTCTAACTCATAGGGAGTTCAAATTTTCAATAATTCTGTAAGGACCTACACATTTGGGAGCAAATTTATGAGATGACACTTTAAGAAATAAATTCCTTGAAGACAACCACACAAACTTCCCCACCCAAAAGACAGAAGCCTAGTTACGTCTGCAGTTGGCACCTTCTTTGGCCTAGCGACAGAACCTTACTAGGCGAGAGTGAATCTGCAGGGACCCAAATAGAAGACTCTTCAATATCCTTACGAGCATTCTGCCACCAAAACGTTTTAGAAAGAGACCTCCATATGGTAGAAAAATCTGGTTGCTTCACTAAGATGGAACCATGTATCTCTTTAAGCAGATCAACTTGCAAAGAGAGCGGTACATAGAGTTTGTTTAAAGGTAAATATTTTGGCACATTGTCCTGAGCATTCTGAATGCGCTGTCTGAGATCTGTCCTTTGAGCACGCGGTACCACTCCTTCACCAAGAACCCTGACTGGTTCTTTGTCCCTCAATTCTGGGACAATGTTGCTAGACAAAACATCAGCCTTAACATTTTTAGATCAGGAGAAACAAATTAAGGGAGCTGAAATCTTGAAAAACACTCAGAAACACCCCAAAACACCAAGAACAGCAGGACTTACCCCATGACCTAATCTTTTGGGTCACCCAATTGACGACCAGATTGTGTTTAGGTAACCATGGTAGAGCCAGCCCAATTGTGCAAGTAGGGAAAGCTACACCATAAATTAGATGGATGCTATGTGTAATTCTCCTACCTGCTTACATACATTCTTGACCTTCATAGTAACATGACTTTGTGAAACGTGAAAGTTATCAATAGCAGAGACTAAAGCCTGCTTTACATGTTACGATTCTGCATACGATATCGTATGCGATCGTAACCGCCCCCATCGTATGTGCGGCACGTTCAATTTTGTTGAATGTGCTGCACAAACAATTAACTCCCGTCACACGTACTTACCCGTCCATACGACCTTGCTGTGGGCGGCGAACATCCACTTCCTGGAGTGGGAGGGACGTTCGGCGTCACAGCGACGTCACGCGGCAGCCGGGCAATAGAAGTGGAGGAGCAGAGATGAGCGGGACGTAAACATCCCGCCCACATCCTTCCTTCCGCATTACCGGCCGGGAGCCGCAGGACGCAGGTGAGATCTGTTCATCGTTCCCGGGGTGTCACACACTGCAATGTGTGCTGCCCCGGGTACGATGAACAATCTGACGTTCAATTCATGAGGAATGAATGACGTGCGTTCGATGAACATTTTACCGTTCAATCGCAATCGCACGTAGCTGTTACACAATGCAATGTACCTTACGATGCCGGATGTACGTCACTTACGACGTGACCCCGGCGACACATTTTAAGATACATTGCAGCATGTAAAGCGGGATTAAAAAGGGTGTATTGAGAGAGGAGAAATCATAACCACAATCTTCAGTGAAGTCATGATTAATTAAATTCAGGGTAGCACCTGAATCAACAAAGACAGGTATGCAAACAAAACTGGACTTAGGGGTACTTTACACGCTGCGACATTGCTAGCATCGGCTAGCGATGCCGAGCGCGATAGTACCCGCCCCCGTCGCACATGCGATATCTGGTGATCGCTGCCGTAGTGAACATTATCGCTACGGCAGCATCACATGCACATACCTTGTCGGCGACGTCGCGATGACCGCCGAACAATCCCTCCTTCAAGGGGGAGGTGCGTTCGGCGTCACCGCAACGTCACTGCGACGTCACTAAGCGGCCGGCCAATAGAAGCGGAGGGGCGGAGATGAGCGGGATGTAACATCCCGCCCACCTTCTTCCTTCCGCATTGACGGTGGAGGCAGGTAAGGAGATGTTTGTCGTTCCTGCGGCTTCACACACAGCGATGTGTGGTGCTGCAGGAACGACAAACAGCATCGTACCTGCAGCTGGAGCGACATTATGAAAATGAATGACGTGACACAGATCAGTGATTTTTGACTGTTTTGCGCTCGTTCATTGTTGCTCCTAGGATTTACACACTGCGATGTCGCTACCGACGCTGGATGTGTGTCACTAACGACGTGACCCCGACGACATATCGGTAGCGATGTCGCAACGTGTAAAGTACCCCTTAGTCTCAAAGGATACTTGTAAGAAAAAAAATAGATGCCTGTATTAGAGACTATCTCAGACTCTTGGTACCTGCATCTCTACACAAAGTCTCATACTTCTTTCCGTTTTGAAATTCATTAATGAACTTGAAACAATGAGTCATGACGCGACCTGAACCACCGCAATCTAAACAAAATCAAGCGAATGTGCTATTTTCAATTCCTCCATTGGTGTGTCTGCAAGAACCAATTTCCAAAGGTTCATCAGTGTCAACTAGTAGAGAGGAGGATGCCACTTAAGCACTTTTAAATGTCTCTTTAACTCTCAGGGGTCTATCTAAACAAACAGCCAGTGTCATAGCTTCCTTCAGGGACCGCGACCAAGGACTGTACATCGTCATGTCCCTAATCTAACCCGAAAGTCCCTGACAGAACTGACTCCAGAGGTCAGAGTCATTTCAGAAGGTCTTTACTGCCCAACGTCTAAACTGTGAACAGTAATTCTCAACTCTACGGTCTCCCTGTACTAGCTTGTGGATCTTGGATTTAGCTACCTTGACTTTGTCAGGGTCATCATAAAATGAGGCCAAGTGCCGGGAAAAAATGCCTCAACAGAAGAAAATGCTAGAGAGTCTTTTAGGTAAAGAAAATGCCCAAGCTTGTGGATCCCCACTGACAACACTATGACTCTCACCCAGAAGAGACACGAGGGAGGTGAAAGTACAATTTGCATGAGGCAGAAAAAATTGAGAACTTACTTCTATCTCCGTTGAAACAGTCTAGTAGCTTTATCTTGGGTTCCACTGCGCTTTTAGTCTTAGCGAATTGTTGACAACGACTAATATCCACAGCTTCCAAGGAAAGCTTGAAATTCTGCGACCAAAACATTCACGGGATCCATGATGACGCCTCAGCACAAACTATTGGGGTGAGCTGGCTATACATTTATGCACTCACATATTCCAACACGGGTAAATCAAAAAGAAAGCCTATCCTACTGCAACCACATTCACACCTTACTGTTTCATGTAGAGGCTAGTATCTCTAGCTGTGCAATACCTTAATGGTTCCTGCCCAGACTGGAATATTCCTAACAGCACAAGTAAAACACCACAATGCGTCCATTTCTGACTGAAAGGCGATCGAGTTGTTTCTTGTTACCCCTAAGGAACCAGAGAGAAGATTGCTAGACATTACAAACCAAGAAAGCTTTCAGAAAACATGTGCACAAGTGGACAAAGGAGAAATAATGAACGCAAACTAGGGTTAACTACAACCAACCTAACAGAAAATAAGCAAATGAGAAAACACAGAGAAAACAAAACTAAAAAGCATTTTAGTTTTGCTAATATTTGGAGAAGCCATTGAGTTTTTGAAGGGCTTTAATGACCTTGCATTTATGCCAGTCCAAAAACCTTTTTAGGATCCATCTACTTGGCTCCAAGAAGAAATAGTTTATCTAAAAAACAGGCTGTCCACCAACATGCTGGAGATCAGAGTACAGATTTTTTTGAGGGGTTCCAGATGTCGTCCAAGTATGTAAGAGCATATTGTTTCAGGGTAACAAATCTAATTTGAAAATAGAACACAAGAAGAGAGATGCATAGACGAAAAGACATGCCTTGTTCTTCATGGTTGGTATTTCAGCCGTTTGCCATACATCACCCTTCATGATACAAATTAAATTGTCAACTTTGTGAAGGTCTAAGTTTGTAAATATGTGGGCCTCCTTGATCTGGTCAAAGAGTTTTTATATGAGGGGTAATGGATCTTATTTAAATATCGTTAATTGATGTAAGGTCTAAGGCAGTTTTCCCCAACTCGAGTCCTCAAAAGCCACCAACAGTGCACATTTTCAGGATTTCCTTAGTATTGCACAGGTGTTGGAATCATCACCTATGCAGGCCATTAAATTATCACTTGTTCAATACTAACAAAATCCTGAAAACATGACCTGTTGGTGGCTCTTGAGGACTGGAGTTGGGGAACACTAGTCTAAGGCATCCAACCTTTTTTTTTTAACAAAAAAAACACTCTCTCGCTAGTGAAGTCATTGTTTGGGTCAAGCCTCTTCCAGTTCTCCTTGATATAGGCTGTCATGGCTTTAGTTTCAGAGCTGGAAAGTGGATGCAACTCTTCCTAGGAGAAGAGAAATAGCGCAGTCCAATGGCAGACAAAGTGAAAAGTTCTTTTTGTTTTGGAAAACCCATCTGTAAGTCCCAGGATGGAGCTGGAATGTTAGATTCCAAAGAAGAAGAACAAAAAGACACAACAGGAGGACAAGGAGTATTTCTGCTGACAACAAGCCGAAGCAGACCAGGAACAAAGGAGATGTGGAGCTATTACTGCACTGCCGAAGATATGACATAAATACAAGGAAGATCAAATGAAGGCGGTTTAATTCTACGCGTTTCAAAGTGTCTCCCCACTTCTTCATCAGGACCTCCACCAATAAGAAGTGGGGAGACACTTCGAAACGTGTAGAATAAAACCATCCTCATTTGATCTTCCTTGGATTTATGTCATATCTTTGGCAGCGTGATAATAGCTCCACATCTTTTTTGTTCCTGATCTGCTTTGGCTTGTTAAGTGTGTGGACTCTGCAGCAGCTGACTACATGCTTTGAATCGGGTTGTGTGATAGACAACCCCATAAGGTGAGCGCATTCCCTTATCACTTTTGCATGAAAGTTGGATAAGACTCTATTGTGCTTTTTACCCCTTCAGCTTTCCGCTTACTGCTGAAAACAAGACAGATGCCCTTGGGAAATCTGATTTGTGGACCAGTCAAAAATCAGAAAATGCTCTTTCAATCATGGCATTCTTAAAATTACAGGATTGCTCATGTGGGAAAGAGCAAAAAATAAAATGTCCTACAAAGCTTAAACTACACAATTTGGAGGATCCTTAGGAAAAAACATCAGTATCAGATTGGTTGGGGTCTGGCAACCGCCACCCCACTGATCAGCTGTGAGAGTATAGAGCCGGAATAGGACAGCTTAGTAAAACCTGTTGTGGCCGTTTTAGAGTACTACAGATCGACTGTTATTGAAGTGGACAGGAGCTGAGCTGCAGTACCCAGTAACGACCACTATACGGTGCGTGGAGCTGTGCTATTCCGGCTCTGTAAACCAGGTACATCCAGACTCCAAGGGAGTTGCATCCGGCTAATCAGTGGGGTGCCATGTGTGAGACCCCCACCAATCTGAAATTGTTGACGTATCCTAAAGATCCTAAGGATAAATTATTGTGTATAATTATGTAAACCCTTTTATGATTGTTATTGTGTTTATTCAATTAATTAATTAATCATTAGTTAATTCAAAAATTGTCTAACTTTTCCTTTTGTGAGAAAAAGTTTTGCAATAGTTCCAACAATATTTTGGAAAAAAATATAACTCCACCCATCAGATTGCACCAATTTTTAGATTCTTTGCTCGTTCTGAAAAGCAACAGCAATAATGTGAATGGCTACGATGATCCATTACCTATTTATCCAAAATGACTGCACAAGCCTAATATTACAAAGGTTGATGTAATCTAATATGTCTCCGATTGCGCGAAAGCCATGAAAGATGAAAGCCGGTTCCTCTGAAGAGTTTACCACTTTATCCACCAGAGTCCCCCTGACCACTAAGAGTCTACATTAGTAATACACATACCGGGTTTCTAAATGAAATATCAGCCCTGGGAATCAATACATGACATTTTCAGACAACGAACGTCTGTACGTCAAAGATAATGGAATTAATCCATAGAAATAGAGACTCCACCAAACGCCCAATCAATGCAAAACTTCATAACAAAAAGGTTAATGGGAGAAAAGTCAGCAAAAGTCCTGATAGAATAGCGAGAACAATGCTATATTTATGCCGCTTTGGTAAGAGAGTGAATCAAGCTCTCAGTCACCGACCGCTATTAAGTCTCATCGGGCACAAGATACGACGTAGAGTCCTATTAGCTGAAGTTTCTACATAGGAGAAGACGTTCTTAAAGGAACATTCCTGGGAGAACATACGGTATATACAAATATGTGTATGCTATGTGCTACCCCTTGCAATAGGTATATATACTATGCACTACGTCTGTATGGCAGTCAGCGCCATGATGGTCAACCTGAATATTCAATGGCGGGGACAGGCTGTAATACACAGCCCGGCTTGTTTTACAACTGCGAAAATGAGGAAAACTCAGTTGGGGATTGTATAATGGCTTTGACTCTTGCGGTACAGGATAATGACACTGACACTTGGGGTACAGGGTAATGACACTGATACTTGGGGTACAGGGTAATGACACTGATACTTGGGGTACAGGGTAATGACACTGATACTTGGGGTACAGGATAGTGACACTGACACTTGGGGTACGGGATGAGGACACTGATACTCGGGGTACAGGATAATGACATTGAGATGGGGTACAGGATAATGACACTGACACTTGGGGTACGGGATGAGGACACTGATACTCGGGGTATAGGATAATGACACTGGGGGTACAGGATAATGACATTGACATGGGGTACAGGATAATGACACTGGGGGTACAGGATAATGACATTGACATGGGGTACAGGATAATGACACTGGGGGTACAGGATAATGACACTGGGGGTACAGGATAATGACACTGACACTGGGAGTACGAGATAAGAACACTGACACTGGGGGGTACAGGATAATGACACTGATACTTTGGGTACAGGATAAGGACACTGACAGTTGGGGTACAGGATAATGACACTGGGGGTACAGGATAATGACATTGACATGGGGTACAGGATAATGACACTGGGGGTACAGGATAATGACACTGGGGGTACAGGATAATGACACTGACACTGGGAGTACGAGATAAGAACACTGACACTGGGGGGTACAGGATAATGACACTGATACTTTGGGTACAGGATAATAAACTGATGCTTGGATTGCAGGATAATGTCCCTAACAGTTGGGATTCATGATCATGACACTGACTGAGACTTGATGTACAGGACACTGACAACAATCGTACACTGATACTTAGGTATAGCATAATACTACACTGAGTCACTCTCACTATGGGATACATTTAGCGTTTTCAGAAAAAACAGCAGCGAGAAGTCTTGAGAATGTCTCACCACTGCTTTTCTCTGAAGCCAAAAGTTTATGTTGAGATAGAGCAAATAAACTACTCCACTTTTTTACATATTTGAACTAGATTGCTGCCTTTTTTTTTCTTTATTGATAGCCAGAGTGACTTAAAGTATTTGAGACTGTGACCTTTTACACATTTTTTGATGTTAGACCTGCAAACTTACTGTAATGCTGCCACCAGGGGGAGCCAGAGCTCTGTAGCATAATGCACTACACAGAGCAATGAGAACCAGGAAGTGAATTCACAGCGTTCTCATGCATTACCTTAAAATACAGCTGAGAAGCAGAGCTGCAGAGCATGCAAGGAATAGTCAGGCAGGCTGGGTCAAACACCGTACGGGCAGAAGCAGGACCGGAGGAACGAGCAAAAGTGGAGTCAAAGTCAGGCCAAGGTCAGTACCGGAGGAAGCAACCGAGTGGGGAAATAGGAGAGGGGACAGAGGACATGAGGGACGACCAGGGGATGGAACACAGACAAGGGCACGGGGGCACAGGAACAGACAGATCAGGATACCACTCACAGGACCAGCAATCACAGGCAAAGCAGTGCTAAGCTTATAGCCGGCACTGGTTCACTGGAAATGCCAGCTTTTAAGGCATCCAGGGTCTGGAAGTGAGGCTCGAGAGAAGGCTCCGCCCCCTAGCCATGTGGACAGGGAGGCGAACCATGACACTTATATATTTTATTGGGATTCTATGTGATATACCAACACAAAGTTTCCAATATTTGCATAAAGGAAATCGGGATAAGCCGGGTAAAGTGTCGAGATTGTCACAACTAATGGATGCAACAATTCTGGGTGGCTGCAGGCTGCTATTTTTAGGGTGCGTGGCCCAATAAACATGGCTTTCCCCAGCCTGAGAATACTGGCCTCCAGCTGTCGGCTTTATCATGGCTGGGTATCAAAATGGGGGGGACCGGACGCTGTTTTTTAAAATTATTTAAATAATTTTTAAAAAAGCCACATGAGTTAGCTCTTATTTTGATACACAGCCAAGATAAGAGCACGGCTGGAGGCTGCAGCCTGTAGCCATATGCTTTATCTGTGCTGGGTATCATAATATGGGGGATCCTACACCAATTTTTTTATTTATTTTTACACCAGGTTAGGGACACACAGAGTGTGTGATTACAAGCAGGGTGTCACACAGGGCGGGGGCGCAGTCTGGCTGCAACGAATCACAGACGTCGGGACTGCCAGTGGGTGAGGGAAGAAGGGTATATGCATGAGGTTAACGTGTGGCCATTTCTTTATTTTTTTTCTAATTACCTGAGTTGCCAGAACCAGATATGTACCTGAAATTCCCTGAGAAATCCGGGCCTGGGGTCAGTGCATGGGTACTTGTGAATCCACTCAGATCCAGACTTTTAAAGTGCTCATCATAAATGATTGATTGAACAATACTTACGACATGTTCAGAGCTTGGGCTACTTTTTATAACCTAGCTCTGCTTTACTCTTCTCCACAACTTTATCTCTGACCTGTCTGGTGTGTTCCTTGGTTTTCATGATACTGTTCGATCCCTAATATTCTCAAACCTCTGAGGCCTTCACAGAACAGCTGTAGTTATACTGGGATTAGTTACACACAGAGGGACTCAATTTACTAATTATGGGATTTCTGGAGGCAATTGGTCACTCAGGATTTTTTAGGGGTATCAGACTAGAGGGGGCTGAATTCAATTGCATGTCACAATTTTCAAATGTATATTTTGATAATATTTAGAAAATTCTGTATTATTTCATTCATATTTAACAAATACTTGCTACTTTATGTTGGTATACAATGCAAAATACATTGCAGTTTGTGGGTGTAATGTAAAAAAAATTTGGAAAAATCCACAGTATGTGAATACTTTTTCAAGGCACTGTAGATGGATGGGCACAATCAACTTCTTTGTCCTTTTTTCTTTATGAATTATCAATTTGCTTGCTGACAGTGTAACTAGTGTTATATAAAGAAGCATCGCTCATCTCTGATGCAGGTCACCATATATAAAACCGCTTATCATTATTATTAGCGCAGTATGTGACGTGCACTTCAATACTTGCATTCATAAACAGCCATTAAGCTAAATGTTTGTTTCCATCCCGGAGCTATCAATTGATCTAAAAACAACCCTAAAAATAGGACAAGTTGACCTAAACAATGGATTATAGAAGTGCGGTGATTTCCAGGTTTATCTGATCTCATTATCATTACTTGGACTCCTGCAACCCAAGAGTGATCCACAGAGTATGGAAACATATGAGCATTGTTTGCTCAGTAATACACCGATTTACCATATATAAACACATTACAAGGGGATTCAGTGTCCCCCTGTCCCCAAATCCTAATGATATCAATCCAGACCATAGAAGCTCATTGGATTTTCTATCACCAGTAGTCTCAAATCTATGTTTGTGGTCCCTATTTGTTGGAAAAATACAACCACCTTAGGCTAGGTTCACACTTCCGTTGTTTTAAATCCATCAGGTCCGTCAGCAACAGATCAGTCATTTTTAAGTTGTCAACTGATGCACCGGATGTGTTTTTCACAGGATTCCTTTCACAGGAATCCTGTGAAAAAACTGATCCGTTGCGTCCGTTGCATCCGCTGTGCGTCCGTTTGTTGACGGATCAGTCATGATCCGTTTGTGTTTGGGACAGCCCAGTGGGTGTGCCAAACCTGCTGGGCATGCTCAGTAGAGCATGACGGAATCCAGCACCATAGACATACATTACAAGCGTGACGGACTGTAGCGGATTCCTGCGTGGTGCGTCAATTTTGACAGCCAGAAAAACGTTACATTCTGCGTTGCTCCCGCCCGGCGGTCAGTCAAAAAATGACTGACTGCGACTCAGCGGATACAACGCAAGGTCATCAGTTACAATCCGCCACTAATACAAGTCTATGAGACACAACGGAATCCGCTAAACGGATAGCGTTGTTTACCAGAGCCGCGGATTGTGACTGATACATTTTAATGTAAGTGTTAACCTAGCCTTAGGCTGCTTTCACACATCAGTTTTTTGCCATCAGGCACAATCCGGCAAAAACATGAAAAAACGGATCCGGTGTCTGTTGCCGCCGGATCCGTTTTTCCCCATAGAGTTTCATTAGCGCCAGATTGTGCCGGATGGCCATGCGTTTTATCCGTTTTTTGCCGGCAAAATTTACTTGTCCGGTGACTAGATGAAACGTTGAAGTGAACGTTTTTGTGTCCGGCAAAAACCGGATCCGGCCGCTGGATTCGTTTTTTTTTAACTGAGCATGCTCAGTATGACACTGGATCTGTCAAAAAACTGAAGGAACTGATGGAAAAAACTGATGCAACCGATCCGTTTTTTCGACGCATCCGTCACATCAGTTTTTTTGCCGGATCGTGCCAGATGCCAAAAAACTGATGTGTGAAAGCAGCCTTAGTAAGCCCCACAGTGTGACAAATTAACATGTGACATTTTAAAGAATCAAATGACATTTTGAACTAAAAAGGAGCAAAGAAAGAAAGAGATAAAAAATAGCATCTTTAATTTTGCACAAAAATAATTAACCTGATTGCTAATTTTGAAGAAATTAGAGCAAAGAAAAAAAATCAACAAAAAACACCCCACGATGCCATAAGTTATTTTGAAATAATGCAAATAATGAATCAGTCCCTTAAAGGGAATCAGTCACCAGGATTTTGCAATGTAAGCTGAGGACAGCATACTGCAAGGGTTAAAAAGGAAAAGACATCTGTGTTTCTCTTATCAGTGTGTAAGTAAGGGAGAACTATTGTTTACCTACACTAAAAGGTTTATTGTTCTCTGATTAACATTGGTGTGACTCCTCTGCCCCTGAAGATCAGACTCCCCTGCTGTGATTGACACATCACAGTCCATGCACAATCTTTATGGAGAGCCTGATGTGGGCGAGGACAGTTCCCAGCTCTGCTACACTCAATTTGGAGATAAAGTCAGAATGGCTGCACACAGTGATCTAAGTTAAACATGGTTAGTTTCAGAACAGCTGCACACAGTAATCTAAAGCCCCCGTCACACACAACGACTTACCAGCGATCCCGAAAACGATGCAACCTGATAAGGATCGCTGTTAATAAGTCGCTGGGAGGTCGCTGGTGAGATGTCACACAGTCAGACCTTATCAACGATTCAGTAACGATACAGGTCGCAGTAGCAACCTGTATAACGATTTCTGCTGTCACTGGGACCCTCTCACACGGTGTCAAACATAGCGATGCGTCCTGCCCAGCAGGACATCGCCTTTGAAGAAAATGGTCCAGGACATTCAGCAACGACCGGCGACCTCACAGCAGGGGCCAGGTCGTTGCTGGATGTCACACACAACAACATCACTAGCAAGATCGCTGTTGCATCACAAAAACCGTGACTCAGCAGCGATGTCGCTAGCGATGTCGCTTAGTGAGACGTGACCTTTAGTTAAACATGATTAGTTTCTGAACGGCTGCACACAGTGATTTAAGTTAAACATGGTTAGTTTCAGAACGACTGCACACACTGATTTAAGTTAAACATGGTTAGTTTTAGAATCTCTTTGCCTACATTATGCTGCTCTCAGATAAAGTAGCAAAAAAACAGTGACACATTCCCTTTAAGGATCTTAGAAGTCACTGCAAAAATTTTGTATGATCAGATACCAAAATAAAGCCTCCTTTTTCTGAGTTAGGTTATTTGTGCATGCTGAGTATTTCTGCATCAAATCTGCATCTCTTAAGCCCGCTTTACACGCTGAAATTTCGCATATGATATCGTATGCGATTTACAACGCCACCATCGTATGTGTGGCACGTTCAATTTGTTGAATGTGCCGCACATATGAGTAACCCCCGTCACATGTACTTACCCGTCCATACGACCTCGATGTGGACAGCAAACGTCCACTTCCTGGATTGGGAGGGATGTTTGGCGTCACATCGACGTCACGCAGCAGCCGGCCAATAGAAGCGGAGGGGCGGAGCTCAGCGGGACGTAAACATCCCGCCCACCTCCTTCCTTCCGCATTGTGGGCCGGGAGCCGCAGGACGCTGGTAAGATGTGTTCATCGTTCCCGGGGTGTCACACACTGCGATGTGTGCTACCCTGGGTACTATGAACAATCTGACGTGCAATTCTAGAGACAGGTATGATGTGTATGCGATGAACGTTTTAACGTTCAATCGCAATCGCACGTAGCTGTTACACACTGCAATGTACTTACGATGCCGGATGTGCGTCACTTACGACGTGACCCCTCCGACACATTGTAATATACATTGCAGCGTGTAAAGCAGGCTCTAGCGTTTTGGTGCATTTATGATGCGTTTTTTGCATGTGTTTTTTCCAATGCATTTTTCGTGCATTTAGGGTGGAAAAATGCTGCAGAAACACAAAAAGAATTGACATGCTAGAGTTTATTTTCTGCTGCAAATCTGTAAGGGGAAAAAAGCAACATGTGCACGAAACTTCAGAATTCTCATTGACTTTGCTGGGATAAGGATTTGCATATAGTATTGTAACAAAAGTGCACTAAAAACCACAAAAAAATGCGATAAAAATGCACTGTGTGCACATAGCTTAACTGTCATAAGCCGTCCATACATGGAATTTGTTTCTTCATTTGTTGTGCAATCTGATTGATAAAACCTTTGAACAATTTGTCATCTTTTGATGGTTCTGTGATCGCCTCAAAACCTTAATAATTTCAAGAGTGGCGCATCCATCTGTAACAATTTTTTACTTTCCGTCAGTAAAAGGGACTATGTCAGCAGGTTTTTGCTATATAAACTGAAGCCAGCATGCTGTGCCTTTTACTATTCACACTGGTACTGTATTTATGCTTTTTGGCACATTATGTGAATGAAATGGATACATGGATTAATGCAGGTTATATTTATAGATTTTTTTGAAAAACCTTGCACATACATATTGTCATTTTGCATAGCTAATATCGCGGCCAATTCAGTACAGTATATGGTATATGGGGCTTTGTGCAATATCCATACAGACTCATACCAAACATACATATTGTTTTGCTTGGTACTGAATATTGGTGTTAATTTCACCTCATTGTACATGGTATATTGGGCACAGTGCAATACTTACATAGACTTCTATTTAGTATATACTGTACATTATATGATCCATGGAGATATAGCGCTTCCTTACTGTGTCCTTTTCATTCTGCACCTTAATTTATTTTTGGTTCTAATTTTTGTCTAAATAATATTTAATTACCGTATATTCTAATACAATGGATTTTGATTCCATGTGTCTCTTTTGGATATTCACATGTAGTCTGGTCTGAAAATTGGATCAGAATGGCGCGTGCTAGGATCTTTTCCAAGCAGTATAAAGTGTAAAAGATACTCTAAATCTACGAGGGTCTGCTGATAAGTTTTTAGCTTTACCCAGAAAGAAACAAGATATGATGATGAAGCTTTACATTTATTCCACATACTCTCCACTGATGTCACCACACTTCTTACATCGGTATTCCCAGTTCTGTAAGCCTAGCAAAAAGAAGGATTTCGGTTGTGCCTCAAACCAGGCATCAGTAGCAGCCATAGCATCAGAAATGGTTTGAAATTTGGTACCCTCAAGGTGTTTCTTGAGGTTTGGAAACAAATGGTAGTCGGAGGGAGCTAGATCTGGTGAATAAGGTGGGTGGTCAACCAGCTGGAAGCCCAGCTCTACCAGTTTTGGCATGGTCGCTTATGCAGTGTGAGCGGAGGCGTTGTCTAGCAGGAACAAGATTCCTTTGGACAGCTTGCCGCAACTTATGGCCTTCAGAGCTGCCTTCAATTGGTCCAAAAGTTCAATGTAATACCTTTCATTGATGGTGGAACCCTTTTGAAGGTAGTCCACTAGCAGCACGCTCTCCTTATCCCAGAACACAGACGTCATCATGTTAGTGGCTGATTTTTGCACTCTAAACGTCTTTGGACAAGGAGAACGACTGTGCCTCCACTCTTTTGACTGCTCCTTGTTTTCAGGGTTATACAAAAAATCCAGGTCTCATCCATAGTGACCATTCGATCCAGGAAGTCCTCATTAGTCCGGAAACGCTGACAAATGGACCGGGATGTTTTCACTTGCATGCTTCTCTGATCTGTTGTCAGACATTTGAGGACCCACTTTGCAGATACCTTCCTCATGTCCAAATGTTCATGGATAATGACACAAACACGTTCACGGGAAATCCCCATGATGTCTGCTATTGCTTTAGCTGAAATTCGTGGATTCTCCAGTATGAGGTTGTGCACAACATCGACGATTTCAGGAACAACAACCACTCTCGGTCGTCCAGGACGTTCCTCATCATTGGTGCTGAAGTGGGCCGTTTTAAATTTGGCAACCCAGTGCTTAACTGTGGAATATGAAGGGCATTGATCCCCCAATGTCTGCGACATACAGTTAGGTCCAGAAATATTTGGACAGTGACACAAGTTTTGTTATTTTAGCTGTTTACAAAAACATGTTCAGAAATACAATTATATATATAATATGGGCTGAAAGTGCACACTCCCAGCTGCAATATGAGAGTTTTCACATCCAAATCGGAGAAAGGGTTTAGGAATCATAGCTCTGTAATGCATAGCCTCCTCTTTTTCAAGGGACCAAAAGTAATTGGACAAGGGACTCTAAGGGCTGCAATTAACTCTGAAGGCGTCTCCCTCGTTAACCTGTAATCAATGAAGTAGTTAAAAGGTCTGGGGTTGATTACAGGTGTGTGGTTTTGCATTTGGAAGCTGTTGCTGTGACCAGACAACATGCGGTCTAAGGAACTCTCAATTGAGGTGAAGCAGAACATCCTGAGGCTGAAAAAAAAGAAAAAATCCATCAGAGAAATAGCAGACATGCTTGGAGTAGCAAAATCAACAGTCGGGTACATTCTGAGAAAAAAGGAATTGACTGGTGAGCTTGGGAACTCAAAAAGGCCTGGGCGTCCACGGATGACAACAGTGGTGGATGATCGCCGCATACTTTCTTTGGTGAAGAAGAACCTTTTCACAACATCAACTGAAGTCCAGAACACTCTCAGTGAAGTAGGTGTATCTGTCTCTAAGTCAACAGTAAAGAGAAGACTCCATGAAAGTAAATACAAAGGGTTCACATCTAGATGCAAACCATTCATCAATTCCAAAAATAGACAGGCCAGAGTTAAATTTGCTGAAAAACTCCTCATGAAGCCAGCTCAGTTCTGGAAAAGTATTCTATGGACAGATGTGACAAAGGTCAACCTGTACCAGGATGATGGGAAGAAAAAAGTTTGGAGAAGAAAGGGAACGGCACATGATCCAAGGCACACCACATCCTCTGTAAAACATGGTGGAGGCAACGTGATGGCATGGGCATGCATGGCTTTCAATGGCACTGGGTCAATTGTGTTTATTGATGACATAACAGCAGACAAGAGTAGCCGGATGAATTCTGAAGTGCACCGGGATATACTTTCAGCCCAGATTCAGCCAAATGCCGCAAAGTTGATCGGACGGCGCTTCATAGTACAGATGGACAATGACCCCAAGCATACAGCCAAAGCTACCCAGGAGTTCATGAGTGCAAAAAAGTGGAACATTCTGCAATGGCCAAGTCAATCACCAGATCTTAACCCAATTGAGCATGCATTTCACTTGCTCAAATCCAGACTTAAGACGGAAAGACCCACAAACAAGCAAGACCTGAAGGCTGCGGCTGTAAAGGCCTGGCAAAGCATTAAGAAGGAGGAAACCCAGCGTTTGGTGATGTCCATGGGTTCCAGACTTAAGGCAGTGATTGCCTCCAAAGGATTCGCAACAAAATATTGAAAATAAAAATATTTTGTTTGGGTTTGGTTTATTTGTCCAATTACTTTTGACCTCCTAAAATGTGGAGTGTTTGTAAAGAAATGTGCACAATTCCGACAATTTCTATCAGATATTTTTGTTCAAACCTTCAAATTAAACGTTACAATCTGCACTTGAATTCTGTTGTAGAGGTTTCATTTCAAATGCAATGTGGTGGCATGCAGAGCCCAACTCGCGAAAATTGTGTCACTGTCCAAATATTTCTGGACCTAACTGTATCACCATGAATATCCTTCACGGACTTTCCTTGCAGAAATAAGCATTTTATCACTCCTCTGCTCTCAGGTGCTGTGAATATCGCATTAGACTCTGCCATTTTCTTTTCCCGCGTGCGTAGAACACTGGTGCCATAAGCAACAAACACAGAATTTTGCAAACAAATATTAGACACATAAGGCTTTCATGTGATGTAAGATTTGTTACCATAGAAACAAAAAAATATCACAAAGCCAAAGACTTATCAGCAACTCATCATCATCAACGCCTGTGACTTAAAATAAAAAAAGTGCCAGAACTTTTGGGCTTTTATTGTAATTGTATTTAAAAGAGTTGAAACTTCCTCTCCCCATAGGGACTGAATCTGATAACCACTTTTCTGATATCAGCTCATTAGAAATGTGTTTTTTCTTCATTATATGAGTGGCTTATGAATAAAGTGAGTGGCGCCATTGACGTTAATTGGAGAATATTTTAATTAATAGGGAATAATAATCAGGACGGTGTCTGCTGTCCGGAGCGCGGCCCACGCGCCATTTTTGACAGTTCAATACTGTATATAACCACAATTACCAATGACCCCTCTCAGCTTGTCCGTTCTCATTAATGGCTGCTCCTTCAGTACCTGCCACTGTCAATTTGCATCACGCGGAGCCGCATTCAGCAGGATATGGCGGCGTTGTGCAGCAATCTGATTCATTTAAATAGTTTAATTGGGGGAAAGCTATCAGATGTTGCTCAATTTAATGTATAGAACAATTTGCCTTCCCAAATTCTCCCCCGATCCGGAGAAAGAAAATGACATTTGATTCTTGCAGGGAGAAAAAAAAAAAGCAATTACATCGTCCCCTCCGCATATTCTGGATTGTAAGACTTCAGACATAAAATAAGAAATTCCTGAAAAGTAATTGTCAGATACTAAAAAGATCCATCTCCTCTCCGGCTCTGCGCAGTCATTTTGTAAGGGGTAATGATATCGCACAAACACTTTTATAGCCCAGCATTATAACAGGGTATTACAACAGACTGTTTAATACATTAATATTTAGTCGCAAAGTCACCAAGATAAAATGGTTCTGTCATAAATACTACCCCTTCTCTCTTCCAAAAATAAATTAGGAGGTGATTGTCTTGATCAAATTCTTATTATTTTGGATTCAAGGTATTGTATATAGGAGCAGTATTATAGCAGGTATATTCTTTTATATAGTGGATAGTATTATAGTAGTTATATTCTTATACATAGGGGCAGTATTATAGTAGTTATATTCTTATACATAGGAGCAGTATTATAGCAGTTCTATTCTTTTATATAGTGGGCAGTATTATAGTAGTTATATTCTTGTACATAGGGGCAGTATTATAGTAGTTATATTCTTATACATAGGAGCAGTATTATAGCAGTTATATTCTTTTATATAGTGGACAGTATTATAGCAGTTATATTCTTGTACATAGGAGCAGTATTATAGTTGTTATATTTTTGTACATAGGGGGCAGTATTATAGTAGTTATATTCCTGTACATAGGGGGCAGTATTATAGCAGTTATATTATTGTACATAGGAGCAGTATTATAGTATTTATATTCTTGCACATAGGGGGCAGTATTTTAGTAGTTATATTCTTGTACATAGGGGCAGTATTATAGTAGTTATATTCTTGTACATAGGCTGCAGTATTATAGTATTTATATTCTTGCACATAGGGGGCAGTATTTTAGTAGTTATATTCTTGTACATAGGGGCAGTATTATAGTAGTTATATTCTTGTACATAGGGGGCAGTATTATAGTAGTTATATTCTTGTACATAGGAGCAGTATTATAGTAGTTATATTCTTGTACATAGGGGCAGTATTATAGTAGTTATATTCTTGTACATAGGGGCAGTTTTATAGTAGTTATATTCTTGTACATAGGGGTAGTATTATAGTAGATATATTCTTGTACATAGGGGCAGTATTATAGTAGTTACATTCCTGTACATAGGGGCAGTATTATAGTAGTTATATTCTTGTATATAGGAGCAGTATTATAGTATTTATATTCTTGTACATAGGAGCAGTATTATAGTAGTTATATTCTTGTATATAGGGGCAGTATTATAGTAGTTATATTCTTGTACATAGGCTGCAGTATTATAGTAGTTATATTCTTGTACATAGGGGCAGTATTATAGTAGTTATATTCTTGTACACGGGCAGTATTATAGTAGTTATATTCTTGTACATAGGAGCAGTATTATAGTAGTTATATTCTGGTACATAGGAGCAGTATTATAGTAGTTATATTCTTGTACATAGGAGCAGTATTATAGTAGTTATATTCCTGTACATAGGAGCAGTATTATAGTATTTATATTCTTGTACATAGGGGGCAGTATTATAGTAGTTATATTCTTGTACATAAGAGCAGTATTATAGTATTTATATTCTTGCACATAGGAGCAGTATTATAGTAGTTATATTCTTGTACATAGGGGCAGTATTATAGTAGATATATTCTTGTACATAGGAGCAGTATTATAGTAGTTATATTCTTGTACATAGGAGCAGTATTATAGTAGTTATATTCTTGTACATAGGGGGCAGTATTATAGTAGTTATATTCTTGTACATAGAAGCAGTATTATAGTAGTTATATTCTTGTACTTGTACATAGGGGCAGTATTATAGTAGATATATTCTTGCACATAGGGGGCAGTATTATAGTAGTTATATTCTTGTACATAGGAGGCAGTATTATAGTAGTTATATTCTTGTACATAGGAGGCAGTATTATGGTAGTTATATTCTTGTAAATAGGGGCAGTATTTTAGTAGTTATATTCTTGTACATAGGGGTAGTATTATAGTAGTTATATTCTTGTACATAGAACAAGTATTATAGTAGTTATATTCTTGTACATAGGGGTAGTATTATAGTAGTTATATTCTTGTACATAGGACAAGTATTATAGTAGTTATATTCTTGTACATAGGAGCAGTATTATAGTAGTTATGTTCTTGTAAATAGGGGCAGTATTATAGTAGTTATATTCTTGTACATAGGGGTAGTATTATAGTAGTTATATTCTTGTACATAGGACAAGTATTATAGTAGTTATATTCTTGTACATAGGGGGCAGTATTATAATAGTTATATTCTTGTACATAAGAGCAGTATTATAGTAGTTATATTCTTGTACATAGGGGCAGTATTATAATAGTTATATTCTTGTACATAGGGGGCAGTATTATAGTAGTTATATTTTTGTATATTGGGGCAGTATTATAGTAGTTATATTCTTGTACATAGGACAAGTATTATAGTAGTTATATTCTTGTACATAAGAGCAGTATTATAGTAGTTATATTCTTGAACATAGGGGGGAGTATTATAGTAGTTATATTCTTGTACATAGGAGCAGTATTATAGTAGTTATATTCTTGCGCATAGGAGCAGTATTATAATAGCTATATTCCTGTACATATGGGGCAGTATTATTGTAGTTATATTTCTGTACATAGGGGGAAGTATTATACTAGTTAAATTCTTATACATAGGTCAGCATTATAGTAGTTATATTCTTGTACAGAGAGGGAAGTATTATACTAGTTATATTCTTGTACATAAGAGCAGTATTATAATAGTGATATTCGTGTACAGAGGGTCAGTATTACAGTATTTATATTTTTAAATATAGGAGCAGTATTATAGTAGTTATTTTCTTGAACATAGGGGCAGTATTATAGTAGTTATATTCTTGTACATCGGAGGCAGTATTATAGCAGTTATATTCTTGTTCATATTGTCAGGCTGTTGAGGCCCATGGTTATTGGGCCCCCCAGCCTAAAAATAGCAGTCTGCAGTCAGCCAGAATTGTCACATCCATTAGATTAGACAATCCCGGCACTTAACCCAGCTCATCCCGATTGCCCTGGTGCATTGGCAATCGGGGTAATAAGGAGTTAATGACAGCTCATATCTGCTGCTAAGCCCTAGATTAGTAATGGGAGGCATCTATGAGACATCCCCATTACTAGTCTGTAAGTAAAAAGAAATAAATGCAAACAGCGAAAAAATTCATTATTTGAAATAAAATACAAAAAAACCACCCTCTTTCACCCCTTTATTAACCCCAAATACCCAGTTCCAACGTAATCCACAAGAGGTCCCACGATGATTCCAGCTCTGCTACATACATACTGAAGGCACAGCGTGCCGACATAGAATATGTCCACATGCTGTGGCTTCAGGCAGAGAGTGACTGAGCCACAGCGATGAGCAGTGACATCACTCAGTATATTTGCGGTCTCAGCTGGAGGATCACAGGGTACCCCACTTTGACTGCAGCTAAAAAGACTTCAGGTGACCTCATAAAACTCAGTGACCTTACCTCAGACCTGCATCTACTGGCAGAAAACGACAATGTTATTTACAAGAGATGCAGATATGGTGCTAAAATTTTTACCCCAAATTCTTACATCAAAGCTACATCTCCTGGCAAAAAAATGCATCAAAACCCGATGTGGTTTTGATGTGACAGTAAAGTGGGCTTTACACGCTACGATATTGCTAAGCGATATCGTACGCAAGAGCACCCGCCCCCGTCGTTCCTGCGATTTCGTGTGATCGCTGCCTCAGCGAACATTATCGATACAGCAGCGTCACACGCACTTACCTGGTCGGCGGCGTCGCTGTGACTGCCGAACAATCCCTCCCTCTTGAGGGAGGGACGTTCGGCATCACAGCGACGTCACCGCGACGTCACTAAGCGGCCGGCCAATCAAAGCGGAGGGGTGGAGATGAGCGGGACATAACATACCGCCCACCTCCTTCCCTCCGCATTGCGGCCGGCGATGTGTGCTGCCGCAGGAGCGAGGAACAACATCGATAATCAACCATTACCGATTTTTGGTTTTGGGACGACCTCTCCATGGTGAACGATTTTCACCATTTTTTGAGGTCGCTTAAGGTCGCTGGTCAGTGTCACACGCTGCGATATCGTTAATGACGCCGGATGTGCATCACTAACAACGTGACCCCGGCGATAAAACATTAACGATATCGTAGCGTGTAAAGCCCCCTTTATTCGATGTTTTTACCAGAAGATGCAGATTTGGTGCAGGAATTTGGTGTAGAAATTTCAGCACCAAATCTGCATCTCTTGGCAAAAAAATGCACAAAAATGGTTTTGACGCTGTTTTGGTGCAGTTTTCTTCCAGAAGATACAAATTTAGCGCTGAAATGTTTGCACCAGATTTCTACATCAAATTTGCACCTCCTGGCAGAAAACCGCAATGAAATGGCATCAAAACCGTTTTTGTGCATTTTTTTTTGCCAAGAGATGCATGAGGTTAATGACTCAATGAGTGGCCACAGAAAGTTACCGCCACGCAGGAGAAAGGTAAGTATAACGCACCTGCTCTCTATTTTCTTTCTTTTTCCTGTGAAATTTTTTTAAATTACCCAGGTGTCCGGATCTGGATAATTACCCAAAGTTCCCTGACAACTAAAGGTCCAGAATACGTAGTTGCACAGGTACCGGCCAGAAGTGGGGCAGTTCTGAAGAGTAGTTGCTGAAGCAAGGACAAGCTCTGTACTAAAGTCCGTCACAGAACCATGAGGTATTGTGAGGTGACGGACGTACCTTTGAAGACCCAAGCAAGTTTTGCATCCCACTACCAGGGCGGAACACGAACACAAGCTCAGTCTAGTAAAGTAGAACGGATTCCTGCCAGCCATCTGTTGGCTCCCCTTTACATCTACATAGTGGACGGGTGCAATGGACCAAACAGACTAGTGCATGTTGATTTTTTTTGTTTTACGAGAACCATTAGACCAGTATAGAAAATTACTGGTGTGCACTAGGTATAAGTCATTAAAGGGTGCTTTACACGTTGCGACATCGCTAACGATATATCGTCAGGGTCACGTTGTTAGTGACGCACATTCGGCGCCGGTAGCGACATTGCAGCGTGTGACACCAGTGAGCGACGATCAACGATCGCAAAATCGTTCAAAAACAATGATCGTTGACACGTCGCTCCTTTCCTTAATGTCGTTGCTGCTGCCGGTACAATGTTGTTCGTCATTCCTGCAGCAGCACACATCACTATGTGTGACACCGCAGGAGCGACGAACATCTCCTTACCTGCGTCCACAGGCAATGCGGATGGAAGGAGGTGGGCGGGATGTTACGTCCCGTTCATCTCCGCCCCTCCGTTTCTATTGGCCGGCCGCTTAGTAACGCCGCAGTGACGTCGCTATGACGCCGAGCGCACCTCCCCCTTGAGGGAGGGATTGTTCAGCGGTCACAGCGACGTCGCTGACAAAGTATGTGCGTGTGACGCTGCCGTAGCGATAATGTTTGCCATGGCAGCGAGCACCAAATGTCGCACGAACGACGGGGGCGGGTGCTATCGCGCTCGACATCGCTAGCAATGTCGCAATATGTAAAGCACTTTTAAGTCAGTGTGCTGCCAGCTAGTCTCACTGACAGCACACTATCCGAAAATATGAGTGTTCAAAATCGGAAGGATTTGCTGACATATGCCAGCCCACTGGACACTCATTTGTCATTGTTCTGTTACAAAGGTCCCTATGGATACGTCCAGTGTATGTGTAGGAGGTGGTCATGTTCCCCCTCGCATACTTCTACTGGGTTTTATATCAAATGTGCTTTATATGTGCTGAGTGGATATGCTATGGGAGGATGCGGTTTCCCGAATGTAGTGGAGCTGGAGCTGGGCAGGGGCTGACGCGACCTAGCACTGAGGCCTTGTAAAGCCAACTGCATGTATAGCTGTAATAACTGTGTATATGGCAATGTGAAGTGTGACCTGTTATGTACTATTAATGTTTGAGCAGTGTAATGTAAAGTATATGTGCCGCCCCGGTCTTAGTCGGGCTGCTCGGATCCGGGATCGTCGAGGCTCGAGGGGCCCGGACCTGGCTTGGCGGACACTCTGATCAGTAAAAGGGGATATTTACAGGAGAAAAGTTTGTCACGCCACCTGTGGGTTGCGGTAATGGGAGTACCGCCGCTGCTGGAGAGAGGATCGGGGCAGATGTTGTGAAGCAGCAAGGTGTCAGTCCCTCCACAGGTAGGGAAGGCCCCGGGCTCAGGGGGTTGGTAGATTTGGGAGGACAGGGTGCAGGGACCAGGGTACTCACTGCGGGTAGTTGTGGTGTTGGATAAGGTGGAGAAAGGAGACACATTGTAGGTAAACCAAAGTCTCTGAGTATGTGACGCCCTGGCAAAACCAGGCAGTCACACACACTAGGCCCCCGCATAACACCGTCCCACAAAGGGTTACACACGGCCGACAAAATCCTAGTCACCTCCCCCAGGGTAGGACAGGCACACCAGTGGGCCGGACCAGGCGGATGAGAAACGCCCACCTAGGGGTCTGGAGAACCCGGGGCGGGAAAAGCAGTAGTTGAAGTTGAAGTCAGGAGTTGAAGGTTTTAGTTCAAGTGGAGTGGAGTAGTTGATAGGAGTGGAAGTTCAAGTGCAAGCCAGAGTGGAAAGTCGTCGGGGATGGAGCCCCGGCGTGCTGGCTAGGTGGGAGACGGTGGTCTGTGTCAAACAGGAGATGAGAAGACGGCTGCCGGAGATCCGAGGTGGACCGGGACAGGGTTGGAGCCCGCCGGTACCGACACCGGAGAACCGACCCGGAAACCGTCCACAGAGGGGGTACTTGGACCCTGAAGCAAGGACCAGAACCAACGACCTAGCTAATTAACCAATTGAGGGCAGGATTATAGGTCCTGTCCCAACCAAAGTCCCAAAAGCAGATAACAGCCCACCACGGGGGATAGGGCACCAGCCAGGGCCCGGTGGATCCCAAGGGCCAGCATCAGCGGGCAAGGCTCCCACCCGTAGTTCTGGGAGCAGGCTTCCTTGTTCCATACCAGAGAGCCCTAAGAAAACTCACAGCAGTGCAGAGGAAAGTGACACAGATCATCAGCCCGGGTGTGGGACCCGAATGCACCTGGCTGCGGCGGCCGGCCACCACCACCTTGGTTTACCACTGGACTCATCTGATTTATTCAATCGTGAGTAAACTAACACCCCCCCCCGGTCTGACCGGGTGTGCCGGCCCCTGCAATCACCACCCTCAACACAGAGACACTGGGCTCCGGGGCAACCATCCCTACCCACGGAGGGGTTAACAACCAGCTGCCATCCCATTGCCCTCGGGTGCCCCACAACAGCAGCGGTAGTGCCACACCTCACCACACACCGTGGGTGGCGTCCAAGACAGTTTACAGCAAATCCCGTACAAATACGTCCCCTTTTATTTGGAGTGTCCGCGTGACCCCCGGCTCTGGAAGAATCCCTCAAGCTACACTGCGGATCCAGATCCGAGCAGCCTGGCTGCTGGCACGGGGGTGGCACAAGTACAGCTGCCGCTGTCGGGAGCCCGTCCAAGTATCCCCTCCCACCAGTGTCACTTAGTGATTCGGAGCCTGCCTCCATGCACAATTTGTTGTCTGTTGATGGTCCACTTGGCTTGAAGCTGTTGGGGGCCTTGGTCATTATGTGTAGTGTAGCCATGCTCTTAAGGGTGGGCACTTGGGACCTCAATGGGTTGCTGTGTCTGGAAAAACCCTGTCCCCCTCGTTGTGCTGATGCCCTCAATCTCTGAGCGTTTAGGGAAGTCCTTGAAGATCCTCTCCCTTTCAGGTGAATTGTCAGGATGTTTAATCGGCTCCTGACCTAAGGTCCCCTGTACCCCGTCGTGCTCGGTACCGGTCAGTTCTGTTGGGCCCCTCTGGTGCCGACAGTCCCTCCAAGACTACATCCATCACACCCATGTCTAATGTCCCTGCAACCGGTCCCCGACTCCTCTGGATCCGGATCACTGCTTGTGACCCAATCAGTTTCCCTTAGCTCCCTAGGAGATAACTCTCCCAGCTCCTCACTCTCTGGAGCTCACTTCTCTGCTATTTGTCTCCCACTTAAGGGTACTTTACACGCTGCGATATCGGTACCAATATCTCTAACGAGCGTACCCGCCCCCGTCAGTTGTGCAACACGGGCAAATCGTGACGTATGTCCAGAGTGAGAGTACCTCAGGACGGGCCTAAGGAAGTCAAGTAGAATCTGTCAGAGGCTGTGAGAGGACCACAGGTAGCCACGAAGAGAAGAACACGGGGGAAATAGAGGCAGATGCCCGGCAGCTGGAGTACTAGGTCCCAGATAGCAGGGTAGGCCAAGCCAGAGTACCCTGAAAAGAGCGGCAGCAGAACTGTATATGTGTGGCCATGTCTGTTGTGAAGGTGAAAGATGTAATAAACTGTTTACAGTTATTTTACCAGGAGTTCTCCAGTGTCCTGTGTCTATCTACTATATTTATGATGTTGACTGGCTGCAGGTCCTGGTGATGGACGCTACCCGGAAGAATACAGTAATACACCCAGCCCAAAGTGATCTACAAGCACTGGCCCTCTCTGGTGAAGGAGAGCGGAGCTCCACGGCCCGGCGTCCGCACCTTTCTTCATATGCACGTGTAAAAATGCTATGTGGACAGAGCCTAAAAGAGCAGATGCTTCAGGTGCTTAGTGCCAAAAGGGGCAGCAAAGGCAAGATCACAAATATAAAATCTCCAGAATTGAACATTTTCTGCTTTCTCAGCCTTTGGTCACCACTAATCATAGCTGCCCGCCAACCAGCAGAAAGGATCGAAATAATAGGCCATTCTTCTATTTGTAAACATTGGCACTTTCTCTTTGAAAGCCAAACAATATATATCTTTATTGATAAATACAAATTATTCACAAAGGAGATTTTGGTTTATTTAAAGGCACCATTGGCATTTTATTTCATTTACTGTACGCTCATATAACAAAGATTTTTATTGCGTGTCATGTAAAAGTAAAACTGATTCGTTGCTCCGCACACAAATGAGTTTAAAATAAATAATACAAAATTATGCTAAATGCATGTAGGAAGGATATAAAACCGAGGAGCTCCAGGCTAAATGGAATGAGTGTGATAAATAGTGTGCACAATATCAATCTGTACTCCACATAACTAGCGAAATGAGCAACGGAATAACGTAAATTACACAGAAAGTAATTATAACAGATGGGGAAAGTTGATTCGGTTTGCAAATGTATCACTTTTCAACTTTTTGTTTGGATGATATAAAAGAGTTGATTTGTAAAAGTATGAGGCAGGAAGACAGGAAACACGTGTTAAGTATATTCCATATAATATTGGCATATTATTGATATAATGGACTACTGGGCTCCATCGGATTGGATCCCTGTAGTGGTCACTAATAGTGAGCGCTAAACCGCTCTATTACTCATTGCTCAAATCGAGCAGCTCCAACGCTCGGACAGGCTTGATTTGAATAACAAGTATACAGTTAGGTCCAGAAATATTTGGACAGTGACACAATTTTCGCGAGTTGGGCTCTGCATGCCACCACATTGGATTTGAAATGAAACCTCTACAACAGAATTCAAGTGCAGATTGTAACATTTAATTTGAAGGTTTGAACAAAAATATCTGATAGAAATTGTAGGAATTGTACACATTTCTTTACAAACACTCCACATTTTAGGAGGTCAAAAGTAATTGGACAAATAAACCAAACCCAAACAAAATATTTTTATTTTCAATATTTTGTTGCGAATCCTTTGGAGGCAATCACTGCCTTAAGTCTGGAACCCATGGACATCACCAAACGCTGGGTTTCCTCCTTCTTAATGCTTTGCCAGGCCTTTACAGCCACAGCCTTCAGGTCTTGCTTGTTTGTGGGTCTTTCCGTCTTAAGTCTGGATTTGAGCAAGTGAAATGCATGCTCAATTGGGTTAAGATCTGGTGATTGACTTGGCCATTGCAGAATGTTCCACTTTTTTGCACTCATGAACTCCTGGGTAGCTTTGGCTGTATGCTTGGGGTCATTGTCCATCTGTACTATGAAGCGCCGTCCGATCAACTTTGCGGCATTTGGCTGAATCTGGGCTGAAAGTATATCCCGGTACACTTCAGAATTCATCCGGCTACTCTTGTCTGCTGTTATGTCATCAATAAACACAAGTGACCCAGTGCCATTGAAAGCCATGCATGCCCATGCCATCACGTTGCCTCCACCATGTTTTACAGAGGATGTGGTGTGCCTTGGATCATGTGCCGTTCCCTTTCTTCTCCAAACTTTTTTCTTCCCATCATTCTGGTACAGGTTGATCTTTGTCTCATCTGTCCATAGAATACTTTTCCAGAACTGAGCTGGCTTCATGAGGTGTTTTTCAGCAAATTTAACTCTGGCCTGTCTATTTTTGGAATTGATGAATGGTTTGCATCTAGATGTGAACCCTTTGTATTTATTTTCATGGAGTCTTCTCTTTACTGTTGACTTAGAGACAGATACACCTACTTCACTGAGAGTGTTCTGGACTTCAGTTGATGTTGTGAACGGGTTCTTCTTCACCAAAGAAAGTATGCGGCGATCATCCACCACTGTTGTCATCCGTGGACGCCCAGGCCTTTTTGAGTTCCCAAGCTCACCAGTCAATTCCTTTTTTCTCAGAATGTACCCGACTGTTGATTTTGCTACTCCAAGCATGTCTGCTATCTCTCTGATGGATTTTTTCTTTTTTTTCAGCCTCAGGATGTTCTGCTTCACCTCAATTGAGAGTTCCTTAGACCGCATGTTGTCTGGTCACAGCAACAGCTTCCAAATGCAAAACCACACACCTGTAATCAACCCCAGACCTTTTAACTGCTTCATTGATTACAGGTTAACGAGGGAGACGCCTTCAGAGTTAATTGCAGCCCTTAGAGTCCCTTGTCCAATTACTTTTGGTCCCTTGAAAAAGAGGAGGCTATGCATTACAGAGCTATGATTCCTAAACCCTTTTTCCGATTTGGATGTGAAAACTCTCATATTGCAGCTGGGAGTGTGCACTTTCAGCCCATATTATATATATAATTGTATTTCTGAAAATGTTTTTGTAAACAGCTAAAATAACAAAACTTGTGTCACTGTCCAAATATTTCTGGACCTAACTGTAATGGAAATCAAAGGGGAACTGGAGCATTTTTGCAGGTAGGAGGGATGGTGGAGGCAGAAAATCACTAAAATGAATGAAAACAGCATGGGGAAGACTTCTGGACACATCTCTGACTCCCAGGTCGCTGCTGGGAGGTAAGTAAATAAATAACTTAAAAACAAGGCTTGGGGTCCGTCCAGTGTTTGATAACCAGCCAATCAGCCAATGTAAAGCAGACAGCTAGGGGCTGGAATTATCAGGCTGGGAAGGTTAATTAGCTTTTCCCAGCCTAAAATAGCAGCCACATCCTCCCTAAAAGTGATGCATCACATTAGATGTGCCAATTCTGGAACTTCACCGCCACTCTTCCCGATAGCCCTGCGGTAATATATTCTGGGGTTGATATCAGCTGTGTAATGTCAGTTGGCATCAAACCCAGGGGTAAGGAATGGAGTGGAAAGTGTAAAGTGATAAAAAGCTACACCCACAGGAGTATACTTGTGCTCAGGCTCCATGCTCGAGCCCCCATCCCACATGTTTTGCGGCTGTTTTTCCGCCGCTAAACGTGCGAAGATTGTTTGCTAATCACAATAATGCCATAGCCATGGTGCCTACTGGCATTACTGTAATTTAATTGGCCACCCACATTGCAACATTGAGTAAGACACAGTCATTGGTGATGGGCGGACCCGGACTGTAAAAGTCCAGATTTGCACGGTGTCAAATGTACCCGAGTGCCGGGCCCGGAATTCTTAGGGAATTATGGGTATTGATCTGGATCTAGCACTCAGGAAATAAAAAAGAAATATATATAAATATAGAAAATAAGAATGAAGCAAGTGCTTCATACTTACTGAGTCTCCTGTGTGGCTGTAACTGCTCCCACAGCCGCTCATTCTTCTTCTGGAGCCGCTCGTTATTGAGTCCAAAAAAGGAGAATTTGTCCGGTAATTCAATAATGGAATTACCGGACAAATTCTCTTTTTTTGGACTTATTATTACCCATTGGTGGCTCATGGGCGGCCTGGACTCCACATTCAAGAACTCTGAGAGCAGGATCTTGAACAAGTCAGTGGTGAGTGTTTTTATGGAACTTTGCTCATGGTTATTGAGCCCTTCCCAGCCTAAAAATATCAGCCCACAGTCACCCCAGAATTAGCGCATTGGCGCAGCACAGTAAATGCCCCAAATCTGGCGCTTCACCTGGACTCTTCCCGATTGCCCTGGTGCTGTGGCAATTGGGGTAATGGTTTATGGGGTTGATGCCAGTTGGGAATTGTCAGCTGACATTAAGCACAGGGGTTAGTGATGAAGAGGCATCTGTCACACATAATTACTTAGCAGTTGTAAAGTGAAAAAACACACAGTGAAAAATTGTTTATTTGCATAAAAACTTCCCCGCAAAATGCCTCATTCACCAATTTTTTATTTAAAAAAATCCACTAAGCTCCTACATTATCCACAGTGTACTGGTCCCATGACATCCCTCAAATTGATACTCCAACCTATGGTGCTTCGTTCAGAGTGCGAGGTTCTATAGGTCACTCCTGGCTAGTAACTGACCTGGAATTTCTGATGTGTGGTGTGAGTAACTCAGGCATGCAACCATGCAGGAGAACTCCCGATCTGGCACTGACCAGGTGTGACCTATGGAGCCTCAGTCTCCAAACAAAGACCCATAGGTTGGAGTACCGATTTGGGAGACTTTGTTGGACCAGTACACCATGTATTACGTCAGAGCTTTGTGGATTTGTTTTTAACTCCTTCAGCCCCCGGGCACTTTCCGTTTTTGCGTTTTTGTTTTTTGCTCCCCTTCTTCCGAGAGCCGTAACGTTTTTATTTTTCTGTCAATCTTGCCATATGAGGGCTGTTTTTTTACGGGACAAGTTGTACTTTTAAATGAAACCATAAGTTTTACCATATAGTACAATGGAAAACGCAAAAAGATTCCAAGTGCGGAAAAATTGCAAAAAAGTGTGATCGTGCAATAGTTTTTGGGATATTTTATTCACCGTGTTCACTATATGGTAAAACTGATGTGTTATTGGGATGCCTCAGGTCAGTGCGAGTTTGTAGACACCAAACATTTATAGGTTTACTTGTATTTAAGGAGTTAAAAAAAATTCACAAGCTTATCCAAAAAAAGTGGCGCACGTTTTGCGCCATTTTCCAAAACCCGTAACGTTCTCATTTTTTGGGATCTATGGCTCAGTGATGGCTTATTTTTTGCATCTAGAGCTGACGTTTCTAATGGTTCCATTTTTACGCAGATGCTACCTTTTGATCGCTTGTTATTGAATTTTGCACAAAACTTGCGGTGACCAAAAAACGTAATTTTGGCGTTTGGAATTTTTTGCCGCTACGCCGTTTACTTATCAGATTAATTGATTCTATATTTTGATAGATCGGGCATTTCTGAATGCGGAGATACCAAATATGTATATATTTTTTATTTTTTTAACCCTTTAATTTTCAATAGAGCGAAAGGGGGGTGATTTGAACTTTTAGGGTTTTTTTGTTTTTTTTATTTTTTTTAAACTTTTTTTACTGTTTTTTTTATTTTACTAGTCCCCCTAGGGGGCTATAGCGATCAGCAATCCAATCCCTCTTATCTATCTGCAGATCTCAGCTACACAGCTGAGAACTGCAGATACGGTGCTTTACTTTCAATGCCGGCTGTTTTCCGGCATTGAGAGGAAGTGAGTCGTGATAGCTACAGGCGTCATCACATGACCCTGTGCTACCATGGCAACCACCGAAAGTCACGTGATTGCGCACGTGACTTCCGGTGGGGGGGGGGCGGTAAGTAAAAATCATGGCCGCGCGCATATACATCTCACTGCCAGACTTTGGCAGTGAGATGTAAGGGGTTAAATGTTCCGGGTGGAATGCGATTCCACTCGGAACATGCAGGCACACATGTCAGCTGTTAAAAACAGCTGATATGTGCTTCGATAGCCGCAACCTGCTGGCGTCAGGGGGCGGGGCTTAACCTCACACGCTCCATGACGGATAGATCCGTCAAAGGTCGTGAAGGGGTTAAATAATAAATTAGTGAACAAAAGATATTGTTGGGAGTGTTTAATTAAATAAACAATTTTTTCTGTACATACATGTTTTTCACTTTCCACTTACTGGGTTAGTAATGGGGGTGTCTGATAGATGCCTCTCCATTACTTACCCCTGGGCTTGATGCCAGCTGAAATTACACAGCTGACATCAACCCCAAAAAATACTAATGCAACTGCCATTGCACCAGGGCAATGAGGAAGACCCGGGGAATGAGGTAGAGGTGCTGGATTTCCTTCCCACATTCCCCAGACCTGAACCCTATTGAACACTTATGGGTAGAGTTGAATAAAAAGTTGTATTGTTGTCAAGGAGAAATACCATACTTTCAGAAATCCCCTTCTTAACAGTGAATGTCTGCTGAAATCTCTGATTAATAGTCACTGAGTGCCGGCAGAGAAATCCAGACCACACAGATAAGATGGTATGAATTCCTTCTCAGTGAACGTGCACATGAGTGACGTGCTTTTATTTTTACAAGCCTTTTATAGAGGAATTAGGGGTTAATCTTTTAGTAAAATTGTTAAGTATGCCATTGGTTATATTAAAAAATATGCAAAAAGTCTGTGACGTAAATCTATATTGGAACTTCCTCTGCAGCGCCTCCTATTTACCGACTCCATCTCTTGCAATAATTCTGGAACATAACAGCTCAACCATGAATTTTTACTTGCGCAGATAGCCAGTCTTTTATGACATCTGCATTCCGTTGCTTTGTATCAGTCTTGTTGCTTTGCATCAGTCTGCAGCTGGTGACCTTGACATACACATACTTTTCCTGATATCAACAGTAATCGGAGAACGAGGGGGTGTGGCCCGCATGCTGAAGGCAATGGCTGCTTAAGAGAGAAGCTCTGTGTTGTGACTGTACAAACTGGCTCAAAGCTGCTTCAAATCGCTGAGAACTCTCCTCTGAAACAGTGAGTAATCCCCCCTGCACAGTATGCCAAAGGGTAGACCCCGGAAATCTGGCCCCCCAGCCAAGCTTACCGACTTTTATCCCAGGGATAGGGGATCCCCCTCTCCTCAGAAGATGTCTGGTGCTGCAGTGTCTCCCTTACACCAGGAAGAGACAGGGTTGGGAAGCAGTGTCACAGGCACTCCTCTCACAGAGGAAAGGCTGCAAGCCATGCTCAGTTCTCTGAAGTCATCACTGCAGGAGGATTTCAGGGATCTTAAGAACATGATTAAAGAAGTTAAAGAGGAAATCAAATCACTGGGGGACCGTACAGACCATGTGGAGTCTAAAATGGCCGAACTTGCTCAGTCACACAATGATCTGATTGATGCTAACACAGCACTAGAGGAGGAGGTGGAAATACTGAAAAACAAGCTTGGGGATCTGGAAGACAGATCCAGAAGGAACAATCTTAAAATTAGGGGCATTCCTGTGTCAGTAGCTGATAAAGAGCTGCCAGATTTCTTTCACAAGTTTCTCCAACTACTGCTCCCAGAACACACAGAAAGATCTCATAGTGGATAGAATACATAGAATCCCTAAACCTAAAGGTATCGACCCCACTCTGCCCAGGGACACGCTGGCACGACTGCATTTTTATAAAACAAAGGAAGCAGTGCTCCAGATACTGAGGGATAACCCTATCCTCCCAGATGAATTTAATGATTTAAAGGTGTTCCCGGACCTGTCTGCTGCAACTCTGGCAAAAAGAAGAGAATGTTCCCAGTTCTCCAGAATCCTGAGGGAGCATGACATACACTATAAATGGGGATTCCCGGTGAAATTGATTATCTTCAGGGATTCTAAAACACATGTATGCCAGTCCCCTCCTCAACTGAGCAAACTACTTGAGTCCTGGGGATTACCCCTTACAATGCACTCAGACTCACGCCGGGAGCAGGGGGATGCTCAGAAGAAAAAGATCAATCCTGAGTGGGAACCAGCTTGAGGGAGTCTCGCCAGCTGCAGGCGTGTGTAGCTCTCATGTGACCTGTGATGTCACTTAAGCCCTCTGTTGTTCTCGCCTATGGCGAGCAAGTACTTCCCAGCTGTCCGGTAAGGATGAAGCTGAAGTATTCAAGTTTTTTTGTTTTTGTTGTTTTTTCCCTCCACCCGTGCACCGTCCCTAACTGGTCCTCCTTGCCTGCCTCTGCCTGCCCTATGCCTCTCAGTCGGCCTGCCTGGAAACATCCTCCTTTCTGGGATCCGCCATGAGTATTAAGTTTCTGTCTCTCAATGTGAAGGGTCTCAATTCTCCTGCAAAAAGATCCATGCTGTGGAGAGAAGTTATAGCATCCAAATGTGATATAGCATGTATTCAAGAAACTCACCTTCTTACTGATGACAATAAAAGGCTACTACATCCAAGATTTCCACATATGTTCTTTGCAAATGACTCAAAAAAAAAAAGGAGGAGTGGCTATCCTGATTAAAAACTCTGTGGCTTTCAAAATGATTCATGTAACCTATGGTGCAGACGGGAGATATATTATTCTAAAGTGCCTCCTGAATGGGCTTTTGTATACCTTGGCATCGATTTACGCTCCAAACTCATCTCAACTAACATTTGCCCGGAAATTTTTCCAGATGTTTAGGAGCACCGCACAGGGGTCAGAGATAATCTGCGGGGACTTTAACACTCCAGTTCTTCGATCTATGGACTGCTCGGCGGGGTCCGCTAAGTCAGGAAAGGAACTGAAACAGTTGGTCGCGGAGTTTCATCTACATGACATATGGAGATACCTTCATGCATCGGAAAGGGACTATACTTTCTTTTCCCCAAGGCATCGGTCGTACAGCAGGATCGACTTCTTCCTGACGGATAGTAAGACTGTTCACAAGTGTACGGGTGCTGAAGTGGGTCTGATAACATGGTCGGATCATGCTCCGATAACTTTGGTTGTACAGGACTCTACTAGTGGATTTATGGTGCCTCAGTGGAGACTTAATACTAGTTTACTGAACCAAAAGAACGTTCAGGAGGAGGTTGTGGCAGGCCTGTTGGAATACTTTGGACATAATGACAATGGGGAGGTCTCTGACGAGACCTTATGGGCTGCACACAAATCAGTTATTAGAGGGCAGTTTTTAAAAACTGCATCATTCCTGAAAAAGCAAAGAGAAGCAGAAATTAAAGAAATTATAGCCCATATTCAACACTTAGAAACTATTAACAAGGCCTCCCCGTCGTCTACACTGTCCAGGGAAATTCTTACTTGCAGGTTTCAACTGCGATCCCTCCTGTTGTATAGATATGAACATAATCTTAAAAAGAGTAAATCAACTTTTTATGCGATGGGGGATAGAGCCAGCACCTTACTAGCTAGAAGAACAAAAAAACGGGAAATTAAATCTAAAATTGAATTTTTGAAGGGCCCAGACGGATCACTTATAAGGCACCCTAATGGGATAGCAGACGCCTTTGCCAAGTATTATGCTGCCCTGTACAATTTAAGGGATGACCCGCAAACCCCTCAGCCAACACCGGAAAAAATTCAGGAGTTTTTGGACGGTCTGGAATTGCCTCGGGTCTCAGACCGGCAATTAGAATCTTTAAATCTTCCCTTTACTATACAGGAAATTTTGGACACCATTAGAGCTTCTAAACGAAACTCAGCCCCAGGCCCGGATGGGCTTCCCTATGAATATTATCAGCAATTTGCCTCTATTCTAGCCCCTTTTTTACTAAAGACCTTTAATTTGTGGCAAACGGCCGGGACTATTTCCTCAGAGAACCTAGAAGCAGTTATCACTACACTACCCAAACCGGGGAAAACGGCAGATACCCCTGGGAATTTCAGACCAATTTCATTGCTCAACTGTGATTTAAAAATTTACTCAAAAATGGTAGCCACCAGACTCCATAAAATAATCCCCTCCTTGGTAGCCCCGGATCAGGTGGGTTTTGTGGCGGGCAGGCAATCCAAAGATGGCACCAGGCGGATGCTGGATTTGATTGGGGTGATGGAGAAGTCGGGTGTCCCTGGTGTATTCTTGTCACTCGACGCCGAAAAGGCCTTTGATAGGGTGCACTGGGGATATCTGGAAAGAGTGCTTATGAAATTTGGTTTTGAAGGAAGAATTAAGTCATCTGTTTTGGCCTTGTACTCTCACCCAAATGCTTCAGTTCTAGCCTCGGGTTTTCGCTCATTAAAATTTTCTATAACCAATGGCACCCGCCAGGGGTGCCCGCTGTCCCCTATTGTTTTTGCTCTGGTGGTGGAACCTCTGGCGGAGGCAATTAGGGTGAACCCGAACATAACTGGTATAAGGGTAGGGGAGCATGAACATAAATTGAGTCTATATGCGGATGATGTAATAATATCATGTACTAACCTTGAATATTCCTTTCCAGCAGTGATGTCCACCCTGTCGACCTTTTCTGAGGTGTCTTATTACAAATTGAATGCCACTAAGTCCTTAGTACTACCATTTAATGTACCCGCAAGGTCCAGAAGGATTTTGGAGGCAGCCTTTCCTTTCCAGTGGTGCGAAGACAGTATCCCTTATCTAGGTATCCGTTTGACACCAACCCATTCCCTCATCAGATCCAATCTCGATCACCTACTCAAAAACTTGGGTCAGGCTCTAGGCAGGTATGAGAAGTTGTCGCTATCTTGGATGGCGAGAATTCAATCCTTTAAGATGACGTTCCTTCCTAAGCTGCTGTATATGTTTAGGTGTCTCCCTCTTAAAATTCCATATAGATATTTGATAAAACTGCAGTCGATGACCAATAAGTTTATTTGGGGTAATAAAAGAGCTAGAGTTGCTAGTAAGATTATGCATCTGCCATATGGAATGGGAGGTCTGGGTACGCCTAATGTGATGGCCTATTATAAAGCTTCTCTTATAGAATCACTCAAAGAATGGTGGAACACGGAGAGCTCCCATAGGTGGGTTCAACTTGAGAACTCTCTGACAGACCAGGGTTCGACGAGGAAACTGATGGAGGTGGAATATCTAAAACGTACTAGGTCCACCCTGTGTCTCCCTACTATGACAGCATCGATAGCCATATGGCGCAGTGAGATGATCCCTAAGATCCAGGTCCCGCTGTCAGAAATTTCGCTCAGAGCAATAGAATCCCACATTCCATATACAAATTTGAGTAGATGGGAAGCAGCGGGTTTTGGAGTTTTGGCGGACTTTTACGATGGTGCAGAGATTAGGCCCTTCAACGATATACTTCGGGAGCACCCCTCCCTAAAGGGGTGTTTTTATCAACACCTGCAGATTCGCCATTTTCTAAGCACAAAATTCCCCCCAGGATCAAACCCGACCTTACCCACTGTTAAGGCACTATTGTTTAAAAAACTAATGAGGCATCCGGGAATCTCTTTAACCTACAAATGGTTGAACAACCCCTCTGACGAGCAAAAGCTCCCATACATGACTAAATGGGAATCAGATTTAGGCATTAACACCTCCCCCTCGGCGTGGCATACTGCGACACAGTGGGTGCAAAGATCCTCAAAATGCATTAACCATTTGGAACAGCTGAAAAAGGTGCATCTACGTTGGTACCATACGCCGGCAAAATTGGTGCATTACATTCCCAACTACTCACCACTCTGTTGGAAGGGCTGCCTCCAGAGGGGATCACTGGGACACTGTTGGTGGCACTGTCCGAGGGTCCAACCTTTTTGGATAGCAGTTTTCAGACTCATTAGTGAAATAACAGGTGTGCACACCAACCCCAACCCAGGGCTGGCAGTTCTGAATTTGGGCATAGACTCGTACCCGCAGAATTTTAGGGGACTGATTGTGCAAATTCTAATAGCTGCCAGACAGTGTCTGAGCCATTCGTGGAAGGCCACTGAAGCTCCCTCTGGAGCCGAGTTATATAGTAGGATCGACCAACAATGCCAATATGAATACTGCCTTGCCCACTCCCTAAAACAAAACAACTAGAATTCTTGCAATATGGGAACCCTGGCTTTCATCCAGCCATGCAACACCTATTACACAACTATTCCCCGGGCAAAGAGCACCTAGTTGAGATAGAGCCGATGGAATTATAGCCCTGGCTCGGCTAGCCAGGGGGCTAAAGCATTGAGACCCTGACTGAGGCAGCAGTTTATGAGAGAAATCTAGGAGGAGTTGATGGCCCCGGCTGGTGGACTGGGGTTGGTAATGCAGGCAGGCATCTAACCCTGTACCCCTACTAACCCCCCCCCCACTTCCCCCCCAACCCTACCTTCTTCCCCTCCCCCTTTGTTCTTGTTCCCCCTTACTTGAATGAAGTCCCCATCTTTCCTCCCCTCTCCTCCCTCCCCATGTTGTTTGTGTGGTTAAAGTGTAAGGCAGAGGAATTGTAACTGGATTGTCTCGGAGTATATTAATGTATGGAGCCCTCATGTGCGGGCAGTTGACAATTGTTCTCTTAAATTACCATGTATGATTTGTATCTGCCGTGTTTTCAATAAAAAACTAATTGGATTAAAAAACAGTAATCGGAGAACAGACTCTTCCTTATATGAGACATCAGGAGCAGGCTGTAAAACTCCCCATATACAAAAGAAAACTTGGTTATAGAAAGGTATATAGTGGCTATATAAAAAATATAGAGAAACACACACACATATATATATATATATACAGTTAGGTCCAGAAATATTTGGACAGTGACACAATTTTCTCGAGTTGGGCTCTGCATGCCACCACATTGGATTTGAAATGAAACCTCTACAACAGAATTCAAGTGCAGATTGTAACGTTTAATTTGAAGGTTTGAACAAAAATATCTGATAGAAATTGTAGGAATTGTCACATTTCTTTACAAACACTCCACATTTTAGGAGGTCAAAAGTAATTGGACAAATAAACCAAACCCAAACAAAATATTTTTATTTTCAATATTTTGTTGCGAATCCTTTGGAGGCAATCACTGCCTTAAGTTTGGAACCCATGGACATCACCAAACGCTGGGTTTCCTCCTTCTTAATGCTTTGCCAGGCCTTTACAGCCGCAGCCTTCAGGTCTTGCTTGTTTGTGGGTCTTTGCTTGGACCTGTCCCGCCCACAGCCATGACTCAGTCATGGGTACGGGACTGCAATAGACCAGGTGAGTGCTGCTGAGAGCAGTTCTGCTATTTATATGTGAGGCCGCATGGCACATTTTATAAAAATATTTTAGTGTAGGACTGCTTCAAATGAGATTTGCCGTGACGTGGCGAAGCAGCTCAAGAAATTGCAATTTTTTGCCAAAAATCTCAAAAAAAAAAAAAAAAATTTTATAATGCAGTTTGGAATATTTGATGCCTTAGTGCACATTGGTGCTGGCTCTTTGTTGTTTCTTTGTTGAATTGGTCGGTGGTTGACCTCCACCTTGCTATGCACCCCCAATTTGGGATGTATTCCATCTGTATAGATTTTGGCGTTTGGTGACTGTTCACATTGGGTCATCAGGCTTTGTCCACAGGCTATATATATACTTCATGCAGCATTTGCTTGGACCTGTCCCGCCCACAGCCATGACTCAGTCATGGGTACGGGACTGCAATAGACCAGGTGAGTGCTGCTGAGAGCAGTTCTGCTATTTATATGTGAGGCCGCATGGCACATTTTATAAAAATATTTTAGTGTAGGACTGCTTCAAATGAGATTTGCCGTGACGTGGCGAAGCAGCTCAAGAAATTGCAATTTTTTGCCAAAAATCTCAAAAAAAAAAAAAAAAATTTTTATAATGCAGTTTGGAATATTTGATGCCTTAGTGCACATTGGTGCTGGCTCTTTGTTGTTTCTTTCCGTCTTAAGTCTGGATTTGAGCAAGTGAAATGCATGCTCAATTGGGTTAAGATCTGGTGATTGACTTGGCCATTGCAGAATGTTCCACTTTTTTGCACTCATAAACTCCTGGGTAGCTTTGGCTGTATGCTTGGGGTCATTGTCCATCTGTACTATGAAGCGCCGTCCGATCAACTTTGCGGCATTTGGCTGAATCTGGGCTGAAAGTATATCCCGGTATACTTCAGAATTCATCCGGCTACTCTTGTCTGCTGTTATGTCATCATTAAACACAAGTGACCCAGTGCCATTGAAAGCCATGCATGCCCATGCCATCACGTTGCCTCCACCATGTTTTACAGAGGATGTGGTGTGCCTTGGATCATGTGCCATTCCCTTTCTTCTCCAAACTTTTTTCTTCCCATCATTCTGGTACAGGTTGATCTTTGTCTCATCTGTCCATAGAATATTTTTCCAGAACTGAGCTGGCTTCATGAGGTGTTTTTTCAGCAAATTTAACTCTGGCCTGTCTATTTTTGGAATTGATGAATGGTTTGCATCTAGATGTGAACCCTTTGTATTTACTTTCATGGAGTCTTCTCTTTACTGTTGACTTAGAGACAGATACACCTACTTCACTGAGAGTGTTCTGGACTTCAGTTGATGTTGTGAACGGGTTCTTCGTCACCAAAGAAAGTATGCGGCGATCATCCACCACTGTTGTCATCCGTGGACGCCCAGGCCTTTTTGAGTTCCCAGCTCACCAGTCAATTCCTTTTTTACCCGACTGTTGATTTTGCTACTCCAAGCATGTCTGCTATCTCTCTGATGGATTTTTTCTTTTTTTTCAGCCTCAGGATGTTCTGCTTCACCTCAATTGAGAGTTCCTTAGACCGCATGTTGTCTGGTCACAGCAACAGCTTCCAAATGCAATACGACGGCCATGCAGACTAATTTGATGTGCAGTGTCCGAGTGGTCTGAGTTCTGACAGGATGGTCTCCAACCTTTTAACCTCTACAGCAATGCTGGCAGCACTCATACGTTTATTTTGAAAAGACGACCTCTGGATATGGCCCTGAGCAAAAACATTGAAGTTCTTTGGTCGACCATAGCGAGGCCTGTTCTGAGTGGAGCTTGTCTTGCAAAACCGCTGTATAGTCTTGGCCACCGCGCTGCAGCTTAGTTTTAGGATGTAGGCAATTTTTTATAGCCTAGGCCTTCTTTATGTAGAACAATTCTTTTTTCTTATTCTCAGAAAATTCTACTTACCACAGCTCCACAGACACTTCTACCTCCTATCCACTATTTAACACTAAGTTCAGCAATCTTTGTAACCTCATACCCATTTACCCAGCTCCCACTTTCCCAGTCCCTCTAACAGGAGCTCAATGGAACACATGCTCTGTCTGCAACAAACTGTCTTACAAACATGACATTTTCATACTAAAACACTTTCCTTTCTTGGCATCACCGAAACCTAGCTCACCTAATCTGCCACAGCACTTTCCTATTTTAGATTCTATCTTTCACACCCCCCCCTCAGAGCCAGGCATCTACCACTTTTTTGACCATGTCACCACCTGGCTACTTCATTTGCTTTCCAATGATATCCTCACTATCTTCAAGAGTGACTTCAACATTTCCATTAACACTTCCTACTCAGCTGTATCTAAGCTTCTAATGCTCACGTGCTTGTTTGACTTTGCTCAAATGGTCCTCCGCAGCCACTCACAAAGGTGCCACACACTGAACCTCATCTTTACCTGCCTCTTACCATCTGCCACTCTAACTAACCTCTCCCCCTGTCTGACCACAACATACTTACATTCTCTTCACTCTCCTCTCCAAGTGCACAATTATCAGTCCACAAACTTGCACACCCTCACAGAAATCACAAACACTTTGATTTACACTCACTCTCTGAGTACTTTTTCCCTCTTGCAGACAAAAGTTCCTTACATGATGCAGATGCTGCTGCCATTTTACATAGTACCACAATAGCTGAAGCACTTGAATTGGTTGTCTTTCTCATGCATACTAAAACTCGCACAATCAACAAGCAACCCTGGCACACCAGCCTAACTAAGGAACTGAGGTGGACTTCCAGGGTTGCTGAGTGGAGATGAAAGAGATCCCATTCCAAATAGCACTTCATCACATAAAAACAGTCCCTCACCAATTTCAAGTCCACAAACATCTCACTATATGTGCACTTGATTCGACGCTCCCTGACTGCTATTTCCCCAACTTCTGGCCTCCAAGGCCTGCGCAAGTGTAGCTGGGCTCTTGGGAGTGCACTTAGGGAGCAGCCGTGGTGGCCCAAGCTAACCCGAAAGTGCCTCTCAGCCAGTGTTTATAAAGTATCCAACCCCATTGAGAGGTACCTGTGCAATGTGTTCTTGCAGCTTATTCTGCTCATGCTAGTTGCCAGGTCCCTGTGCATCTGCTCACACTAAGTATATTGTCCAATGACTCTGTTTTCTATTCATCAGTCCATGTCCTCCAGTACCAGCCTGCACCAGTTTACAGCATCCATTCACAGGTTCAGGTCCATAAGTACCAGCCTGCACCTGTCCGCACCTTCATATGTACTAGTAACCAAACTCTGTCCTGTGATGCCAGTTGCTGAGGTACTGGAATCCCCCATGGCTGTCTCTTGTTGGCTACCTATCTGCGTGTCTACCTATCTATTTCCACCTCCTGTGGTTGGTGGCCACTCAGGTCCGCTCCTCCGCGTCAGTGAATGGTATGTTGGTCCAGTGGATCTACTCTCCCCTCATCTGGTTCACTGGGCATGACACTAGATATAACCCCATATCACTTCTCCCCTATGCCTAAAGACTACTGGAACAACTTGTCCATCTTGCTCTCATCCGCTGGCTTGGCTGAACAGACCAGGGCTTAGTCCAGTGGAAATCCACAGTCCTTCCTGTGGGTAGAACACTACTCAGACAATACAAGATGAGGAACCACACATTGGTAAGACTTAATTGGGTCATCAAAAGGCAAAAACATATGATACATTCCCAGCAAGAACACAAAATGGGGCAAGCGATAGAATCTCATCCTTCCACTGGCTTGCCAGGGATTAGAATCATTGTGAATTTGGGGCTTCTAGAGCCAACTATCCCAGTCAGCAGCACCCCGCTTTTGGTGGGCACCCACTGAGAGGAGATAGTGGCAAGCTTAGAAAGCTGACCAAGTACAGCAAGATATGTAGACAGAGACCAATCAGTCCCAACCTGAGTTTTCCAAGTGAATTTATGGGCTCAGCGTTGAGCAGTTTAGTAGTTCTGTGATCCTCCAGCTGGAACCATGGATCTAGGCTGACGTCCTGTAGAATGAATTTGGAGACAGGAGCAAGGCCCTTTTTATACCCCTCTGTCGTCATTTCAGCTTATTTTGTCTTACAGGATTGGTGGGAGATGGCTGTTCTCCCATTAGTCGCTAGTTCAATCCGACTTCATAATTTTCCTCTGATTGATGTAGTCAAAGGGGCTGAGGCAATCCACACTTAACAGAAAATGGGGCTCCGGTCAGTCTGATATGAAACAATAGCTAACTTCTCTTGATTTACCAAGCAAAGGAAAAATATGTCTGGCCTAATTAAGAACAGTTTACCCCACACAAACAAGTGGCCACATACTGAGTCGTCACAACATCCATAATGCATGATCCAGTTTGACCTAAAGATCATAGACCTAGATCAATATTCAGAATAAATTTTTTTTGCACATGTACACAAGTATACACAGTGTATTTTATATTCTAAAATACATTTAAGACTTTTAAACCATCGATGGTTCCTTATGTAACCAGCTCCAGAGGTCAACTGTTCCTTAGACCTCATTCAGACGTTTGTGTGGCACATTTTTTTTCATGGATACCACACATACCCATTATAAACCATGTGCTATTCACACATCCATATTTTTCGGCAGCACGGATGACAAAAGCCAATACAAGTCTATGAGTAAGTGAAAAACATATACAGCACACGGATGGCGTCCATGTGTCATCCGTGTGCTGCACATGTTTAACATTTGAAAGTATAGTAGAAGCTTTGCAATTTATTTAGTTAACGATCATTCCGTAAAGAACTGATGACACTGACAGTAAAAATGGGCACATTGACCATACACTGATGACATATGGATTTAAAAAACTGATGACCTCGGAACCATTTTTTCACATCCGTGTTTAAACACATATGTTTGCATTGCGCAATAGATGAATAGATTTTAATTGTGAAGAAGTCTTGTTTCCTTGAACCTTATTTTTCTAGGTAGTGGAAATGTCCTCTAGTCTTTGGAGGGGTCTTATTTGTGTGGGCCATTTATGTACTTGTACAAGTCAATAATGTCCCCCCCCTTAATTATTTATTCACTAGACTAAATAAATTTAATTTTTTTTAATTTAGTTGCTATTGATGACCAATAGTTTTACTTCTAAAAACAAAAACAAACCATGTTTTTCTAATCTCATGCGTCGCCTTAAAATCTACAAAAAAAATCTCTAAGAATTAAACACCAAAAATCCCCTAATGTAAAATTCAGTGATAACATTAAGAACCAAGATGTTTGCTAATACTGCCTCCGGGGCATGTGGTTATTGACTCACACTGGTGCTCATCCACCTTGACTTATAAACAGCTTTTAAGAAGTAAAAACATGGTTGGTATAAAGAGAAGTCTCTCACCTTGATTTATCACCCTAGCTGTGCAAATGGCCAGATAATGACTAATGAGGCGGCACCACCTCTAAAGGCTTCTTTATGAATTGTTGTAGTTGAAATGGTGTTGTGTCATCCTCGGGAAATACTAAGTGTCACTTCTTGTTTTTCCTATATAAATATTTGTTATTATTATTTTAGGTTTTTTTTTCATTCAGAAAATTTAATGATCAATAATAAAATATTTTTAAAATTTTTATAGTATTAACATATTCCGCAGGAACATTATACTATGTCCACCAATGATCTCTTTATTTTTACTTCTTAAGGAAAGCTATAACTGGATAACTGGTGTACCATGTAATGTCACAAAGTACATTAGTTTACCTCTCCACCCATCTCTTCATCAAAAGTCATAAATTTAAATATATATATATATATATATATATATATATATATACAGTATATAAATATATATATATATATATATATATATATATACAGTCATATGAAAAAGTTTGAGCACCCCTATTAATGTTAACCTTTTTTCTTTATAACAATTTGGGTTTTTGCAACAGCTATTTCAGTTTCATATATCTAATAACTGATGGACTGAGTAATATTTCTGGATTGAAATGAGGTTTATTGTACTAACAGAAAATGTGCAATCCGCATTTAAACAAAATTTTACCGGTTTAAAAGTATGGGCACCCTTATCAATTTCTTGATTTGAACACTCCTAACTACTTTTTACTGACTTACTAAAGCACTAAATTGGTTTTGTAACCTCATTGAGCTTTGCACTTCATAGGCAGGTGTATCCAATCATGAGAAAAGGTATTTAACGTGGCCACTTGCAAGTTGTTCTCCTATTTGAATCTCCTATGAAGAGTGGCATCATGGGCTCCTCAAAACAACTCTCAAATGATTTGAAAACAAAGATTATTCAACATAGTTGTTCAGGGGAAGGAAACAAAAAGTTGTCTCAGAGATTTAAACTGTCAGTTTCCACTGTGAGGAACATAGTAAGGAAATGGAAGAACACAGGTACAGTTCTTGTTAAGCCCAGAAGTGGCAGGCCAAGAAAAATATCAGAAAGGCAGAGAAGAAGAATGGTGAGAACAGTCAAGGACAATCCACAGACCACCTCCAAAGACCTGCAGCATCATCTTGCTGCAGATGATGTCAATGTGCATCGGTCAACAATACAGCGCACGTTGCAAAAGGAGAAGCTGTAAGGCAGAGTGATGCGAAAGAAGCCGTTTCTGCAAGCATGCCAGAAACAGAGTCGCCTGAGGTATGGAAAAGCACATTTGGACAAGCCAGTTACATTTTGGAAGAAGGTCCTGTGGACTGATGAAACAAAGATTGAGTTGTTTGGTCATACAAAGAGGCGTTATGCATGGAGGCAAAAAAACACGGTATTCAAAGAAAAGCACTTGCTACCCACAGTAAAATTTGGTGGAGGTTCCATCATGCTTTGTGGCTGTGTGGCCAATGCCGGCACCGGGAATCTTGTTAAAGTTGAGGTTCACATGGATTCAACTCAGTATCAGCAGATTCTTGACAATAATGTGCAAGAATCAATGACGAAGTTGAAGTTACGCAGGGGATGGATATTTCAGCAAGACAATGATCCAAAACACCGCTCCAAATCTACTGAGGCATTCATGCAGAGGAACAATTACAATGTTCTGGAATGGCCATCCCAGTCCCCAGACCTGAATATCATTGAACATCTGTGGGATGATGTGAAGCGTGCTGTCCATGCTCGGCGACCATCAAACTTAACTGAACTGGAATTGTTTTGTAAACAGGAATGGTCAAATATACCTTCATCCAGGATCCAGGAACTCATTAAAAGCTACATGAATCCACTAGAGGCTGTGATTTCTGCAAAAGGAGGATCTACAAAATATTAATGTCACTTTTATGTTGAGGTGCCCAAACTTTTGCACCGGTCAAATTTTGTTTACATGCGGATTGCACATTTTCTGTTAGTACAATAAACCTCATTTCAATCCAGAAATATTACTCAGTCCATCAGTTATTAGATATCTGAAACCGAAATAGCTGCTGCAAAAACCCAAATTGTTATAAAGAAAAAAGGTTAACATTAATAGGGGTGCGCAAACTTTTTCATATGACTGTATATATATATAAAAATATATGTATACCTATATATATAATTGCCTTATTCTGTCTGTCTGTCTGTCTGTCTTGCTCCAAAATTGTGTCCTTACGGTGACAAACAGCGAATTGGCCGCTCGCCTCGCCTCAGCTCTGCCCCCCGCATGGATTGGCCGTTAGCCTTGCCTCGGCTCCGCCCCCCCACACGGATTGGCCGCTCGCCCAGGCTCTGCCCCCCACACGGATTGGCCTCTCACCCCTGCACCCTGCACGCATTAGCAACTCGGCTACACCCCACCCCCCTCACGCATTGCACGCTCGCTCTGGCCCAGGTGAGTGCTGTACCCCCGGGAGCCCACATCAGCGTACGCCGCCAACCCAGCCGACACATACTCTCACATTGCTGGGGTTGACGGCGTATGCTGGTGTGGGCTCCCGTGCGAGCGGGGGGCGGGGTACGCTGGTAACCATGTAATATTGTCTAGCATGGTTACCAGCGTACACCGGCTCCCAGGTGAGCGCATCAAGGTCCTGCAGCGGTGGAAAACACACACACGCACACACATAAGAACACACACACACCAGATCACACTCACTCTCACACACACCTCACACACACATCAGATCGCATCCACACACTCACAACATCCCGTGATACCGCTTGCTTCTCGGCAGCGATCCTGTGCGTGCAGTGATCTTCCAGGACCTGCCGGAGGATCACATGGCCAGAAGCATGTGGTATCTCCGGATGTTGTGAGTGTGTGAGCGCGTATGTGCACTATCGTCAGTGTGTGTGTGCGTGTATGCGATCGGGTGTGTGCGTGTATGCGATCGGGTGTGTGCGTGTATGCGATCGGGTGTGTGCGTGTATGCGATCGGGTGTGTGCGTGTATGCGATCGGGTGTGTGCGTGTCGGTAGAAAGCAGAGGAGCACGGCGTGCAGCACAGCTGCTGGGACCTCCCACCGGAGGGCACAGGCAGAAGTGGGGTGTGAGTGTATGCGATCAGATGTGTGCGTGTATACTGTCTGATGTGTGACTGTGGAGCACAATGGGGGGTGCACAGCATGGGGGATGGAGCACGATGGGGGGTGCACAGCATGGGGGATGGATCACGATGGGGAGTGCGCAGCATGGGGGATGGAGCATGATGGGGGGTGCGCAGCATGGGGGATGGAGCACGATGGGGAGTGTGCAGCATAGGGCATGGAGCACGATGGGGAATGCGCAGCATGGGGGATGGAGCACGATGGGAGTGCGCAGCATGGGGATGGAGCACGATGGGGAATGCGCAGCATGGGGGATGGAGCATGATGGGGAGTGCGCAGCATGGGGGATGGAGCACATTTGGGAGTGCGCAGCATGGGGGAAGGCGCACGATGGGGAATGCACAGCATGGGGGATGGAGCACGATGGGGAATGCACAGCATGGGGGATGGAGCACGATGGGGAGTGCGCAGCATGGGGGATGGAGCACAATGGGGAGTGCGCAGCATGGGGATGGAGCACATTTGGGAGTGCGCAGCATGGGTGATGGAGCACGATGGGGAATGTGCAGCATGAGGGATGGAGCACGATGGGAGTGCGCAGCATGGGGGATGGAGCAAAATGGGGAGTGTGCAGCATGGGGGATGGAGCACGATGGGGGGTGCGCAGCATGGGGGATGGTGCACGATGGGGGGGTGCGCAGCATGGGGGATGGAGCACGATGGGGGGTGCGCAGCATGGGGGATGGAGCACGATGGGGGGTGCGCAGCATGGGGGATGGAGCACGATGGGGGGTGCGCAGCATGGGGGATGGAGCACGATGTGGGGGTGCACACCTCCCCCCAAAACACACACACACACCGCCACACACGCACTGCACAACACACCACACACACACTGGAACCACAAACACCGCCCTACACAGACACCCACACACACAGACAACGCCGCACACACACAACACCCAACACACAAACACCGCGGCACACACAAATATACGCACATACCGCACAACACACACATTGCACAAAACATACCTCCCACCAAAACACACACACCACACACCCACACAAACCGCACAACACACACACACCAACGCTACAGACACACAGCGCTCCACAAACAACGCAACACACACACGCAACACACAAACAACACCGCTCTCACCCCCCGCCACACCCAGACAACACCCAGAACATGTACAGCGCCCTACACAAACACTTGGTAACTACACACAACAACATCTATATATATATATATATATAACAAAAATCATACATTAACTACACAATACGTAAATTCTAGAATACCCGATGCATAGAATCGGGCCACCTTCTAGTATATATATATGAGCCTATAAATTGCTCCCACGCACGCACCACTTAGACTTTTCTTTTTGTTTTTCTCTTATTTCACCACCATAGTGGAATCACTGCAAACATTTTTGAAAATGTATCAATTTTCAGACTTTTAATTGTTATGCCTTAAACCAGAGAGTTGTGTCACACGAAACAGTTAATAAATAACATTTCCCACATGTCTACTTTACCTTAGCACAAATGTTGAAACATATTTTTTTCTTGTTAGGAAGTTAAAAGCGTTCAAAGTTTATCATCAGCAATTTCTCATTTTTCGAACAAAATTTACAAAACTATTTTTTAGGGACCACATCACATTTTAAGTGATTTTAAAAGGCCTAGGTGACAGAGAATACCCAAAAGTGACACCATTCTAAAAACTGCACCCTTCAAAGTACTCAAAAACACATCCAAGTTGTTTATTAACCCTTCAGGTGCTTTAAAGGAATGAATACAAAGTGGAATGAATAAATAAATAAATGTACATTTTACCTTATAAATGTTGCTTTAGCCTCAGTTTATTAATTTTTACAAGGGATTATATGACTCCCAAAATTTGTTAGCCAGTTTCTTATGAGTGTGCTGATACCCCACATGTGGTCAGAAACCTCTGTTTGGACAAATGGAAGGGCTCGAAAGGGAAGGAGCGCCATTTGAATTTTCGACCACAAATTTGGCTGAAATAGATTGCCGGCGCTATGATGCTTTTGCAGGGCCGTTAAGGTACCTAAACAACAGAAACACCTTCAAATGACCCTATTCTGGAAATGGGACCCCTCAAGAATTTTATTCAGGGGTATAGTGAGCATTTTGAACCCACACGTACTTCACAATATTTAATTAATTCGTCATATTGAAAATTTTCATTTATTTCACAAAAATGTTGATTCAGCATGAAAGTTCTCTCTATTTTAAGCGGCAACATCAATAAGTGGACCCCATAATTTGTTACCCACAGTGATAGCCCACATGTGGTCAGAAGTCTGTTTAGACAACAGGAGGGCTCAGAACGGAAAGCGCGATATTTTAATTTTGGGAACCAAATTTGGCTGAAATAGATTGCACCATTTGAAGGTCCCCTAAGGTGCCTAAACAGCAGAAAACCCCCACAAGTGACCCCATTCTGGAAACTAGAGGTACTTCACAGAATTTTTTTAACATGTCATCATATTGAAAATTTTCTTTTTTTTCTTCACAAAAATGTTGGTGTAGCACCATATTTATCACTTATAGACTATGTGCCCACGATCTAGGATGCAGTGCCAGCACTCCTGCAGAGATGCGATTGTTGTCCATAAGAGAACATAGCTCTCGTTCCCATGATCAGGGTTCGGGTCACTGCGGACTTTAGCTCTATTTTTCCAGCAAAAAACACTTGCATCTCTGCAGCATAAATTGCCATGCTTCGGCTTGGGAAGCTACACCCAATATAAGTTTACACTGTGAAGAAAAGAAGCTCAGTGAGCATGGAATTTTTAAAAATTCCATCCACTGTGCTTCTACTGTACAACCTAGCATTTTGGACTCAGCAAAAATACACTGCTTCCAAAATGCTGCAAACCTAGAAGTGTGCACACAGCCTAAAAAGCTAGAATAGATAGATAGATAGATAGATAGAGGGATAGATAGATAGAGGGATGAATAGATAGATAGATAGATAGATAGATATAATGTCCCACCATCCCTGCATATTGTAAGCTTTCACTTTTTAGGGCATTTCATGTGGCACTAAAGATTGTTTAACCTTGTATTCAGCCAATAAATAAATAAATAATTAAAAAAGACAATGGGGAGGTTCCCCCAGCTAGGGTAAAGCAGACAGCTGCAGCCAGCAGCCTTTCGCTGGCAGCTTCAGCTTGGCTGGTAATCCAAAATGGAGGTCACCCTGCGCTGTTTTTTTTAAATTATTTATTTATAAATAAATAATTTAAAAATAACACAGGGTCCCCCCAATTGGATAACCAGCTAAGATAAAGCAGACAGCTGTGGGCTGGTATTCTCAGGCTGGGAAGGGTAATGGTTATTGGCCTTCCCAAGCCTAAAAATAGCAGGACGTAGCCGCCCCAGAAGTTGCACATCCATTAGATGTTCCAATTTTAGCATTTCGCCCTAGCTCTTCTCACTGCCCTCGTGTGGTGTCAAACAGGCTAATGGTATTTAGGGTTAATGCCAGCTGTACAATGTCAGCTGGTATCAAGCCCAGTGGTTAGTAATGTTGAGGCATCTATCAGACACCCAACATTACTAACACAGTGAGTAATTAAAGCAAAAAAAAGACAACAAAAAATATTTTATTAGAAAAAATATTCCCCAAGACGTTCCCTCTTTCACCAATTTATTGAAAAAAAATCCAAAAGTGGAACAACCTCCCCACCGCAAAAAAATCCAGGTCTACCGTTATCCGTATTGGAGGTCTCACGATGACTCGGTGTCCCAATATATGGGGGGCACACTCAGAGAACGCATCGTTCATATGTTGGAAGTGCAGACTCTCTGTGAGGAGTGTGCCTGCTGTGAGCGGCGCTGTAATTTACCGATCACCATTATAAGTGTATAAATGCGATCACGTGACCGGTGACCAGAAAAAACAGCCTGGATCGTTATCTCCAGGGTCGCAACTACCCCCAGCAGCTGAAACCCCAGAGATCTTCCAATGCTGGGGACTCTATACTCTTATTTCTGAGCGCCGTTATAAAGGGGTGCTGTGGAATAAGGACACTTAACTGCCACTGATAAAAGGCATTGGCTATCGTTAAGGGGTTAAAATCTTAGCATGCATAAAAATGAAAAAATGTGCAATAAAGAATTGAAAAAGATTGAAAAACATATATGAAATATATGTGTCACTGTCGTCTCCCTGCGTTTGGAGACTAGTGACAACCTCATCTCTATCGGGTTATCCACATTTAAATGTGGTTTCATTTTCTTCAATAACTAAATGGTTAATGTCAGTTTTCTGCTGACAGCTTCTCCAGCAGTCTCTGCTGCAGTTGAGGTCAGCAGCACCTGCTTTGTAGACACCCCCCCCTTGTGCTTAATAGCCAGGTCTCCAAGCAAGTTTTGCTAACTATAAAAAACATTTGTATGAAAGCTGCCTTTGTGGAAGGAGCATCTGTGGATTCTCCTAAAGTTGTAACCTCTCCATTTTGGTTCTTTATTTCCTGTTTGTCTCACCTACCCTTTTGTCTGTTTAGTGCAGTGGTGGGTCTAGTGAACCTTACCTGCCTCTCACTAGTCAGGGCATCTATAGGGTTTTTGCAGGGACCCAGGGTGCTGCTCGGCGACAGTTGCAGAGACTGTATAGGGACTCCCTAAAAGAGTAGGGTCAGCTGCAGCTGAGGTTAGGAAGTGCCCACCTACCCCCTACTAGTGCCAGGGCCCACTGTTATTGTGTCTCTGGTGTTTCCCCCTGGTGTTGTTTAGGTGTAATTTTTCGTTGTGCGCCAGATCTCAGTTGGTCTGAACGCGCTCGCCATGCTCATTGCGTGCCAATATGGGGCTGCTATATCCCGAAGTGCAGGGTTCCCCAACTCCAGTCCTCGAGGGCCGCCAACAGTGCATGTTTTCAGGATTTCCTTAGCATTGCATGGGTGTTGGAATCATCAACTGTGCAGGTGATTAAATTATCACATGTGCAATACTAAGGAAATCCTGAAAACATGCACTGTTGGCGGCCCTTGAGGACTGGAATTGGGGACCCATGCCGTGGTGTTTTGGTATTGTGATCTGGTTTTGGTGCTTTTCAGTGATATTTTTCAGCTCATGACCAAAAGGATTCAAGAAACCAGATCCCAAAAATCAGTGCTGTTGTTGGTAAAATGACAAATAAAGAAGAGATAAAAAATGATAGAGGTAAATAGATCCACAAAAATATAAGATAGATATTTAATATCTGGATTAATGTCCAACCAAACCCTACATGGAAAGCATAGTCATGAATCACCGGGAACATGGTGGAGTGGTTGTACGGTAATACACAAGTCAATTATGTGACGGACATTATATTTAAATGACTCTATCATATTCCGGGAAATAACTTCCGTCGAGCAAAAGTGACATTGTAGACAAATTACCAAAACTGTCAGGGTCCCTAATTGCAATCTGTATAATTCATGCAAGCCAACGTTCACAATTAATTTTACATCAAGAATAATGGATTTCCTTAAGATATCCAGTTCAGTGATTCTCAATGTGTTGGGCCGATCTTTAAAAGGCTGTTCTAACTCTTCTCCGGGATTTTAATACATTAAAAGAAATGCCACAGGCTCTATACTCATTGGGAATGCATCGAAGGGGTCATAAAACCAGCTTTGTTATTCAGGCAGAGTAGATTAAAAGTGCATGAGCCGCTCTCTCTCCTTCTCTTCAAAGCTGCTTTAGTTTTATGTATACTCTTGTGATTTATGGTTATTTTCCTTGCTGTTGAGTATTTTGTAACACTCTCTTGAGAAACTAGGGGCTCCCATGAGCTCTTTTACATTGTCAAGGGATCCTGTATACTCCAGCGTTCCGTGAAACGTACAGATGTGCTCAGCAAAGTTGAAGTAGAAGTAAAAGGTTGAGTTAGTTTTTGGCTATTTTACAAAAAAATACTTTTACTTTTTACTTTATGGCTATCTACATGCCTGATGGTTAACTGTAGATGTTGTGAGATTGTGCTCAGTTCACACACTGTATAATGGGGTTTTTACTCACTTTGCTGCAATGTGAGGTAGACTCAGGAACACTCTCTCTTTAAGAAGTCCAGTAAGTCTATTTAAACAGGCACATAACCCGCTCTTGCAACATAAACATTGCCCACAAACTGCAGTTCAAAACACTAACAAAGCTATCCGCATCCTGTCTCCTCCATACATCTGTGACTTAAGGCTTTACATGCAACGACATTGCTAACGAGATGTCGTTGGGGTCACGAAATTCGTGACGCACATCCGGCCTCGTTAGCGACGTTGTTGCGTGTGAAATGCACGAACGACCGTTAACGATCAAAATTACTTATCTAATCGTTGATTGTTGACTAGTGATGAGCGAGCATGCTTGTCACTACTCGGTACTCGCACGAGTATCACTGTACTCGGGCTGCTCGGCGGGGACCGAGTAATCTCGCGATACTCGTGCTTTACTCGTGGTCTTCATTTCTGCATGTTGGCGCTCTTTTGAGAGCCAGCCCTCATGCAGGGATTGGCTGGCAGACCACTGCAATGCCACAGCCCTGTTAGTTGTGGAATTGCAGTGATTGGCCGGCCTGCACAGCGTCACCGAGCCTTTATATAGGCCGGCGCGCTGTGCTCTGCTCACAGCTATTCTGACAGTGAGTGTAGGGAGAGTGTCGCTGATTCAGGGAAAGCTTTGCGGCCCTTTATAGCTTTTTCAGTTGCAGGGCTGCAAACAGTGTGACCAAAAGTCCTTCTCAGGACTATTCTAGTTGTATACAGGCAGGCAGGGTATAGCCAGGTCGGCGTACAGTAGCAGAGTCCTTCTCAGGACTATTGTTGCTATATACAGGCAGGGTATAGCCAGGTCTGAATACAGGCTAGTGACCAAAAGAGTCCTTGTCAGGACTATTGTAGCAGTATACAGGCAGGCAGGCAGGCAGGGTAGTGGTGACCGTATACCAGCCTTCATATCTGGGGCTGGTGTACACAGTGTAAAACAGTCCAGATAGTGTCTGACTTGTCTGTACTGTAATTGTCGCTCCCCAAAAAAACCTGTTAGGTTATTATTGCGTCCGTGCTTGGTTTTTAAAACCGCACGTGTGTGCCTGTTGGTGGCAGCGTACAGGTGCACTGGTGTGCGTTTACCAAACTATTATATAACGCACAAGTGTAGTGTATAATACACGTCAGTCAGCAGTGGCTGATAGTGTCAGAGTTCTTAATTTTTGCTCCTAAAACCTGTGTTAGGTTATTATTGCGTCCGTGCTTGGTTTTTAAAACCGCACGGGTGTGCCTGTTGGTGGCAGCGTACAGGTGCACTGGTGTGCGTTTACCAAACTATTATATAACGCACAAGTGTAGTGTATAATACACGTCAGTCAGCAGTGGCTGATAGTGTCAGAGTTCTTAATTTTTGCTCCTAAAACCTGTGTTAGGTTATTATTGCGTCCGTGCTTGGTTTTTAAAACCGCACGTGTGTGCCTGTTGGTGGCAGCGTACAGGTGCACTGGTGTGCGTTTTTACCAAACTATTATATAACGCACAAGTGTAGTGTATAATACACGTCAGTCAGCAGTGGCTGATAGTGTCAGAGTTCTTAATTTTTGCTCCTAAAACCTGTGTTAGGTTATTATTGCGTCCGTGCTTGGTTTTTAAAACCGCACGTGTGTGCCTGTTGGTGGCAGCGTACAGGTGCACTGGTGTGCGTTTTTACCAAACTATTATATAACGCACAAGTGTAGTGTATAATACACGTCAGTCAGCAGTGGCTGATAGTGTCAGAGTTCTTAATTTTTGCTCCTAAAACCTGTGTTAGGTTATTATTGCGTCCGTGCTTGGTTTTTAAAACCGCACGTGTGTGCCTGTTGGTGGCAGCGTACAGGTGCACTGGTGTGCGTTTTTACCAAACTATTATATAACGCACAAGTGTAGTGTATAATACACGTCAGTCAGCAGTGGCTGATAGTGTCAGAGTTCTTAATTTTTGCTCCTAAAACCTGTGTTAGGTTCTTAGTGCGTCCGTGCTTGCATTTAAAAACCGCACGTGTGTGCCTGTCGGTGGCAGCGTACAGGTGCACTTGTGTGCAATTTCCAGAAACTTTGATATAACGCACAAGTAGTGAATATACACGTCAGCAGTGCACAGCATTGCAAAATGCGCAAGGGCATTGGCAAGGAACAAGGAAGTGGACGTGATGGTGGTGCAGGCAGAGGCCGAGGTCGTGGGCAAGCTCTAATTTCGCCACAACAAAGGGCCACATCTAGTCGCTCGCACGTCCTGTCCCAAATTCTTGGGGACCGCAGCAGTACACCGCTCTTGAACCAAGACCAGTGTCAACAGGTTGTTAGTTGGATAGCGGATAATGCTTCCAGTCAGATTGGCACCACCACAAACACTCTGTCTTCCACACGGTCAAGTGTCAGTAGCCGTGATACTGCACCGCACATTTCTGAACCTGATCCTCCTTCCTACCACCAGGCTGAGTACACGTCCTCCTCGGACATTAATGATCCCACACTTGGACACTCGGAAGAGCTGTTCACGTTTCCATTCACACATTCTGGCCTCTCGCCAGCTCATATTGAAGTGGGTCATGAGGAGATCGTCTGTACAGATGGCCAAATATTTGAGCAGCCACGTTCTCACGAAGTTGGCAACGTGTCTCAACAAGTGGTGGACGATGATGAGACACAATTGTCAGCAAGTCAGGAGGAGGAGCAGGGTGCGGAAGAGGAAGACGACGTGGTGGATGATCCAGTAACTGACCCAACCTGGCAGGAGGATATGCAGAGCGAGGACAGCAGTGCACAGGGGGAGGGAGGCGTAGCATCACAACAGGCAGTAAGAAGCAGGGTGGTGGCCCCAGGCAGAAGTCAGGCAACCGTTCCCCGGAACAACACGACGACACAAGGTGCCTGTACAAATGTTAGGTCTTCACGAGTCTGGCAGTTTTTTAAGTTGGATCCAGATGATTCAAAAAAGGCCATTTGCAACACCTGCCGTGCCAGCATCAGCAGGGGTACCAAAACTAGCAGCCTGACCACCACCAGCATGATCAGGCACATGTCAGCCAAGCACCCGACTTTGTGGGAAGTACAACAGAGTCGAGGAGCAGTGCTTGCTGATGTCACTGCTACGTCTTCGCTGGTTGTGCATGCGAGCCAATCCTCTGTCCATGCTGCCTGCGAACAAGCCTCCTCCACTCCTGCACCTGCAGTTGCCTACGCAGAAAGAACACCATCATCAAGCACGTCCTTGTCCCAGCGCAGCGTTCAGTTATCCATTCAGCAAACCTTTGAACGCAGGCGCAAATACACTGCCAACACCCCACATGCCACAGTTCTAAATGCTAACATTTCGCGACTGCTTGCGCTGGAAATGTTGCCTTTTAGGCTGGTGGAGACAGAAGCATTCCGTGACCTGATGGCGGCAGCTGTCCCACGTTACTCGGTCCCCAGCCGCCACTATTTCTCCCGGTGTGCCGTCCCCGCGTTGCATAACCACGTGTCACAAAACATCACATGTGCCCTGAACAACGCTGTTTCACCCAAGGTCCACCTAACCACAGACACGTGGACAAGTGCTTGTGGGCAAGGCCGCTACATCTCGTTGACGGCACACTGGGTTAATATTGTGGAAGCTGGGACCCAGTCTGAGCGAGGGACGGAACACGTCCTTCCCACACCAAGGTTTGCAGGCCCTACCTCAGTCAGTGTTTCACCCACACTCTACAGCTCCGGAATGTCATGCTCTTCAGCCTCCTCCTCCTCCTGCGCATCCTCATCCACTGTGCCCTCCACACCAGTCACAAGCTGGAAGCACTGCAGCACTGCCTCGGCGAAGCGGCAACAGGCTGTGCTGAAGCTAATCTGCATAGGTGACAAACCCCACAATGCAGAAGAGCTGTGGACAGCTCTGAAACAGCAGGCAGATCACTGGCTCACACCTCTGAACCTAAAGCCAGGAAAGGTCGTTTGTGACAATGGCCGGAACCTGGTGGCGGCTTTGAGGCGAGGCCAGCTGACACATGTTCCATGCGTGGCCCATGTGCTCAACCTCGTGGTTCAGCGGTTTATAAAGTCATACCCAGAGCTGTCTGATCTGCTGGTAAAAGTTCGCCGCCTGTCTGCACATTTTCGAAAGTCACCTACTGCTTCAGCCGGCCTTGCCGGCTTTCAGCGCAGTTTGCATCTTCCGGCTCACAGACTGGTGTGTGATGTCCCCACGCGTTGGAATTCAACTCTGCACATGTTGGTCAGGATATGTGAGCAGAAGAGGGCAGTTGTTGAGTACCTGCATCACCTAAGCCGTCGGGAAATGGGTCAAACTCCACACATAACACCTGAGGAGTGGAGATGGATGTCAGACCTATGTACCATCCTCCAAAACTTTGAGGACTCCACCAAGATGGTGAGTGGTGATGACGCCATTATTAGCGTCACCATACCGCTACTCTGCCTTCTAAAACGGTCCCTGCTGAAAAACAAACATGATGCATTGCAGGCGGAGCGCGATGAGTTGCAGCAAGAAACAGTAGTGGGTGTGGGTGATAACACACAGCCCAGCCTCGTCTCATCACAACGTGCAGTGGAGGACTATGACGAGGAGGAGGATGAAGACATGGAGCAACTCTCCGGCCAAATTGAGGATATGACATGCACACCAGTCATATCCTCGATTCAGCGTGGCTGGCCAGAGGACAGGGTAGATGAGGAGGAGGAGGAGGAGGAGGAGGAGGAGGAGGACAGCATGTTCAGTCATCTTGTTGGTCAGGCTACTGAAGTCCTGGCTGTTAAGAGTCTGGCGCACATGGCTGACTTTATGGTAAGCTGCCTGTCTCGTGACCCTCGCGTTAAGAACATCTTGGCCGACAATCATTACTGGTTGGTAACACTGTTAGACCCACGCTACAAGGAGAACTTTTTGTCTCTTATTCCCGTGGAGGAGAGGTCAACCAAAATGCAGCAGTTTCGGAAGGCCATACTCACGGAAGTAGGCAAAGCATTCCCCTCACAAAACGCTAGCGGCATAGGTCAGGAATCAGTGGACAACCGAGGCGTACAGCCGAGAGAGGCACAAGTCCAATCCGCCAGAGGTAGGGGAACAGTCTTTAAGATGTGGGACAGTTTTCTCAGCCCCTCACGTACCACAGCCCCTGAGGTGCGGGGTAGTGCCACAAGAAATCCTAAGTTTGCCCAGATGCTGAAGGAGTACCTTGCAGATCGAACAACTGTACTCCGACATTCCTCTGTGCCTTACAATTATTGGGTATCCAAGCTGGACACGTGGCATGAATTGGCTCTCTACGCCTTGGAAGTCCTGGCCTGCCCTGCTGCTAGCGTTTTGTCAGAGCGTGTTTTTAGTGCCGCAGGTGGAATCATTACAGATAAACGCACCCGCCTGTCAACTGAAAATGCTGACAGGCTGACTCTGATAAAGATGAACAAGGGTTGGATTGGGCCAGACTTCACCACACCACCAGCAAATGAGAGCGGAGTTTAAAGTTTGCCATGTACCTCCACTCACCCATGGGTACACTTCTCGACTTTGGATAATCGCTGGACTGCTCCTCCTTCTCCTCATGCGCCATCATGATGACCGTTACAATAGTTAGGTCTTTGTTTCAGGTATACCCCCAGTGGTAAATTTTTTCGCCCATTCTTTGCAGAATGGACATTACAACGACAGGAGACCCGCTCCTTTGCAATGGGAACAATGTTTTGAGGCCCTCATGCACGTCTCTACCCAGGGACAACGTGGAGCCTCCCAATTTTTGGCTGCCCTGCCTAAGGGCTATACTGAAATACACCCACTTCCTTACAATGGGCACTTCAGGTTTACAGGCCATCATGCACGTCTCTATCCAGGGACAATGTGGAGCCTCCCAATTTTTGGCTGCCCTGGCAAAGGGCTATACTGAAATAGACCCACTTCCTTACAATGGGCACTTCAGGTTTACAGGCCATCATGCACGTCTCTATCCAGGGACAATGTGGAGCCTCCCAATTTTTGGCTGCCCTGGCAAAGGGCTATACTGAAATAGACCCACTTCCTTACAATGGGCACTTCAGGTTTACAGGCCATCATGCACGTCTCTATCCAGGGACAATGTGGAGCCTCCCAATTTTTGGCTGCCCTGGCAAAGGGCTATACTGAAATAGACCCACTTCCTTACAATGGGCACTTCAGGTTTACAGGCCATCATGCACGTCTCTATCCAGGGACAATGTGGAGCCTCCCAATTTTTGGCTGCCCTGGCAAAGGGCTATACTAAAATAGACCCACTTCCTTACAATGGGCACTTCAGGTTTACAGGCCATCATGCACGTCTCTATCCAGGGACAATGTGGAGCCTCCCAATTTTTGGCTGCCCTGGCAAAGGGCTATACTGAAATAGACCCACTTCCTTACAATGGGCACTTCAGGTTTACAGGCCATCATGCACGTCTCTATCCAGGGACAATGTGGAGCCTCCCAATTTTTGGCTGCCCTGGCAAAGGGCTATACTAAAATAGACCCACTTCCTTACAATGGGCACTTCAGGTTTACAGGCCATCATGCACGTCTCTATCCAGGGACAATGTGGAGCCTCCCAATTTTTGGCTGCCCTGGCAAAGGGCTATACTGAAATAGACCCACTTCCTTACAATGGGCACTTCAGGTTTACAGGCCATCATGCACGTCTCTATCCAGGGACAATGTGGAGCCTCCCAATTTTTGGCTGCCCTGGCAAAGGGCTATACTAAAATAGACCCACTTCCTTACAATGGGCACTTCAGGTTTACAGGCCATCATGCACGTCTCTATCCAGGGACAATGTGGAGCCTCCCAATTTTTGGCTGCCCTGGCAAAGGGCTATACTAAAATAGACCCACTTCCTTACAATGGGCACTTCAGGTTTACAGGCCATCATGCACGTCTCTATCCAGGGACAATGTGGAGCCTCCCAATTTTTGGCTGCCCTGGCAAAGGGCTATACTGAAATAGACCCACTTCCTTACAATGGGCACTTCAGGTTTACAGGCCATCATGCACGTCTCTATCCAGGGACAATGTGGAGCCTCCCAATTTTTGGCTGCCCTGGCAAAGGGCTATACTAAAATAGACCCACTTCCTTACAATGGGCACTTCAGGTTTACAGGCCATCATGCACGTCTCTATCCAGGGACAATGTGGAGCCTCCCAATTTTTGGCTGCCCTGGCAAAGGGCTATACTGAAATAGACCCACTTCCTTACAATGGGCACTTCAGGTTTACAGGCCATCATGCACGTCTCTATCCAGGGACAATGTGGAGCCTCCCAATTTTTGGCTGCCCTGGCAAAGGGCTATACTGAAATAGACCCACTTCCTTACAATGGGCACTTCAGGTTTACAGGCCATCATGCACGTCTCTATCCAGGGACAATGTGGAGCCTCCCAATTTTTGGCTGCCCTGGCAAAGGGCTATACTGAAATAGACCCACTTCCTTACAATGGGCACTTCAGGTTTACAGGCCATCATGCACGTCTCTATCCAGGGACAATGTGGAGCCTCCCAATTTTTGGCTGCCCTGGCAAAGGGCTATACTAAAATAGACCCACTTCCTTACAATGGGCACTTCAGGTTTACAGGCCATCATGCACGTCTCTATCCAGGGACAATGTGGAGCCTCCCAATTTTTGGCTGCCCTGGCAAAGGGCTATACTGAAATAGACCCACTTCCTTACAATGGGCACTTCAGGTTTACAGGCCATCATGCACGTCTCTATCCAGGGACAATGTGGAGCCTCCCAATTTTTGGCTGCCCTGGCAAAGGGCTATACTAAAATAGACCCACTTCCTTACAATGGGCACTTCAGGTTTACAGGCCATCATGCACGTCTCTATCCAGGGACAATGTGGAGCCTCCCAATTTTTGGCTGCCCTGGCAAAGGGCTATACTGAAATAGACCCACTTCCTTACAATGGGCACTTCAGGTTTACAGGCCATCATGCACGTCTCTATCCAGGGACAATGTGGAGCCTCCCAATTTTTGGCTGCCCTGGCAAAGGGCTATACTGAAATAGACCCACTTCCTTACAATGGGCACTTCAGGTTTACAGGCCATCATGCACGTCTCTATCCAGGGACAATGTGGAGCCTCCCAATTTTTGGCTGCCCTGGCAAAGGGCTATACTGAAATAGACCCACTTCCTTACAATGGGCACTTCAGGTTTACAGGCCATCATGCACGTCTCTATCCAGGGACAATGTGGAGCCTCCCAATTTTTGGCTGCCCTGGCAAAGGGCTATACTAAAATAGACCCACTTCCTTACAATGGGCACTTCAGGTTTACAGGCCATCATGCACGTCTCTATCCAGGGACATTGGTGAACCTCACAATTTTGGACTGCCCTGGCAAAGGAAAATACTACAAAGACTCACTTCCTCAAAATGGGCACATTAGACTCAAGAGGCCTTCATGTACGTCTCTTCTCAGGGACATCGGAGTGCCACACAATGTTTTCACGTAAAATCTTTCATGTATTAATCTCAAAAAGTAACATACACCAGCTCTATCTCACTATTGGGTATGTGCCCTTAACATTTCTGCCATGAAAAATCATTTTGGGGTCATTTTGGAAGGTTTTCTGGTGAGTCCGTAAAAATGGCGTAAAACGCGGACAAAATTGTTCACAGCTGTGACTTTTGAGTGATAAATGCTTCAAGGGGTCTTCCCCATGCTGTTGCCATGTCATTTGAGCACTCTTCTGAGACTTTTGTGCCATTTTTAGGGTTTCTCCATGCTGCCGGGAGGTCATTTCACAAAAATACTCGGGTCTCCCATAGGATAACATTGGGCTCGTTGCTCGGGCCGAGTACACGAGTATCTTGGGAGGCTCGGCCCGAGCTTCGAGCACCCGAGCTTTTTAGTACTCGCTCATCACTATTGTTGACGCGTTGTTCCTTTCCCAATTATCGTTGCTGTTGCAGGACGCAGGTTGTTCGTCGTTCCTGTGGCAGCACACATCGCTACGTGTGACACCGCAGGAATGAGGAACATCACCGTACCTGTGACCGCCCGTAGTGAGGAAGGAAGGAGGTGGGCGGGATGTTCGTCCCGTTCATCTCCACCCCTCCGCTTCTATTGGGCTTCTATTAGTGACGCCGCTGTGACGCCGCATGAACCACCCCATTAGAAAGGAGGTGGTTCGCCGGCCACAGCGACATCGCTAGGCAGGTAAGTATGTGTGATGGGTGTAAGCGATGCTGTGTGCCATGGCCAGCGATTTGCCCTTGACGCACAACCGACGGGGGCGGGTACGCACACTAGCGATATCGATAGCAATATCGCTGCATGTAAAGTGCCATTAAGTCTCCCGGTACCTACTCCCATGTGTGGCACTCCTGAGGCTTCAGTCGCCACAGGATACTGCATCTCGCTTAAGGTGTAATACTCATCCCGGATTCGGAAGAGGTCAGTGCCGGTTCCACTTCAAAACACAATAAACACACATCAGTAGCCCTCTCCACTGGATACCGGGCTAGGGTAGGGTCTTAAGGTTGTCACCAAACCCTGGGGCTTCCACCCACTAGTGACAGGGACCCAGGGGAGGGAAGGGGTTGCAGCCAGGAGGAGAGAGGAGCAAAACACACACAGTAAAGGAGAAAGTCTGCAGCCAGTAGACAGGGAGATCGTGCCTGGACAAGGTCTGGGACGACTAACCGACAAGAGAGGAGAATAAAAGCTGCATACAATGTGCCCTCCTGAAAATAGTAATTGTACAAGATGTGCTTTCTGTGCCATACACAGTCACCTAAGATACACTACACACAAAAAGATCGGGATTTGTGGTCTTTAGTTGAAATTTATGGAAAATGTAAAAAGTTCCCTTTAGGCCCCTTTCACACGTCAGTGATTCTGGTACATTTGTGCTTTTTTTAAAACGTACCAGAATCACTGACATACGCAGACCCATTATAATCAATGGGTCTGCTCACACATCAGTGATTTTTCACTGAACTTGTCTCCGTGCAACGTGCACCCTTGGCCGTGATTCTGCACGGAGACATATCAGTTTTTCTCTGGCATCACTGATGACCCACGGACCACACTATGGTGTGGTCCGTGTGTGATCAGTGAAACACGTACCAGAAAATCACAGACATATTAAATATTCAAAATTTTCAGCTTACCTTGTCTGCGATTCGCTGTGCCTGCTCCACTCTCGGCAGCTCCTGCCTGGCTCATGAATATTCATGAGAGCAGGAAATGCCGACCAGGAAGTAGGTGCTGAGAGCGGTGGGTGGACGCTGCAGACCCGAGGAGTTCAGCACCATGGACAGCAGCAGTGAAGGCAGGTGAGTAATGTCCATGTGCAATCACAGGATCACGGATCACGGATTGCACATGGACAACCCACGTGTGCCGTGAATCACGGAACACGGAGGGACATGTGCGTGTTTTACATGTCAGTGAAGAACATCAATGTTTTTCACTGACGTTTGAAACGGGCCTTACAGTGATATTTTATCATGAAAGTCTGGCATTTAAGTAGAAGCATGCAACAGTGATTTCCTCATATCAAACTATTTATTGAAACAAAAGCCAACATTAGTGGTGTGTATACACCCCAAAAAAATGTCAATGTCTCAATAACTTGTCATGTGGCCTTGATCATCAATTACAGTTGACAACAAAGCCTCCTGCTGGTCACAAGTGGAGTTACTGTCTGCGGAGGTATAGCATTCCACTCTTCTTGAATGGAGTCCCTCAGGTCATTGAGGTTCTGGGGTACAGAGTTACGGCCTGTACACGAGGACTCAGCTGATCCCATAGATTTTCAATGGGATTCAGGTCTGGAGAAAGTGCAGCCGCTCCATTTAAGGTCTCCAGTCTCCAGCAGCTGTTCCCTAATGATGTGACCTCAATGAGCTGGAGCATTGTCCTTCATGAAGATGAAATTAGACCGGTGTTCTTCATGCAGAGGCACAATGACTGGATTAATGTTGTTATTCCTGTAGTAGGGGCGTCACTGTACCATTCACACAGTGTAAGGTCGCTTTGTATAGAATAGACACACTTTTCCACACTGTAACACCACCACAACCAGAGGCTCGTCCAGTGACAGCATTGGCTGATGATACATAGCGCTCTCCTTGATATCTCCAACATTATTGGAGGCCATAATTTCTGCTCAGCGTGGATAGACTTTCATCAGTGAACAGTACTGAGACCCACAGATTCCTCATCCAGTATAGATGACGCCAGTGCCTGGTGGTGCAGTCAGGTACCTTGCAGGTCATCCAGCACGCAAACCATGCTGATGTAGATTCGTATTTTAAGCTTGGTTCTCTGTCCATTATTTGTACTTCTTGTGTGTACATTATATTGTCTGTAGGTAATCAGCCCCTGTAGGGCAAGGTTATAGCTTCTTGAAGCACTTCTGTCCCTAAGTTTGGGGGAAGGGGCCTTGGATCCACCTATTGTAAACTCTCTGCTTACCTGGGGGATTTGTCCGTCTGTTTGAGAACTTGAAGAAAGAAGGAAGAAGATTGAACCTCTGAGGGAAAATCTGCGGCTCCCCACAGAGACCTGGACATTTATCGCTTATTGGAATATATTCATATTTCTGGACTAATTTTACCCTCTGTGTGGTGGATTATCTTGTGGACCGTTTGATTTGCTTGGAATAAATGCTTATTGGATTGTACAGCCATCTCTCACTCTGTTGATTGTGTGATATGGGAGAAGGACCCCGTCACAGCCATCAATACAAAATATAAGATATCCCCCAAAATAAGTCCTAACAGATCTTTTAGAGCCAAAAATAACACTGGTCTACAAACAAAAAAAAATGTTTTCTGGCATGGACTTTAACAACAGTTTTAGAATAATTTGAGAGTGCTGAATTCACATCATGTTTTTTCGCTATAGGTATATATCACATTTTCATGAATTCCATGAAAAATAAAAGTAGTGTATCAAAAGTGCCGGTTTATACTGTTCACTCAGGTAAATTTAATTTTCATTTTGTCTCCCAATAAATGTGAGAATATCTTTCTTTTCTTTGAACATGCATAATTCCCATTTGTTATGATAAGAAAGTAAACAAACCAGTTTTCAACGTACACAACAGTCGTGTGCAGATACTGTTTTATTTATTGAAATTTTCAATGAATTATGGTATTTATTGTTTTTATCCTGCTGTTTTTCTGTTTTTTTTTGTTTGTGAATCAATGCCTAATGTTTGGGGGGAGGGGGCAGAAATTCAATGAACAACTCAGGTAGCTAACAACTTTTATCCTGTATTTCTCTGCATGTTTTTTTGCTGATCTAACAATGGCCTCTTCATCTCGCAGAAGACAGTGCTCAAATGATCCAAATATTTTTTGTTACATCTGTGTAAACTTTACTGTGAAGACTCAGAGGCACAACAATACTGACTTTGTTAAGAGGGTGTATTTTGCGTACTTCAAAGTAAAACTTGGAGACCAAGACTAGCATTGGGCTCCTCACAAAGTGTGCAAAACCTGTATTGAGAGCTTGAGATCATGGTCTCAAGGAAAGAATGCTAAACGTCAGTTTGGAGTTCCTATGGTTTGGAGACAACCAAGCAATCATTTAGATGACTGCTATTTCTGCCTTGTCGATGTAAAAGGTTTCAATAAGAAAAACAAGCAATATTTGCAATACCTGAGTATGCCTTCAGCTATTCGACCAGTTGCCCATAGTGAAGACATACCTATTCCAAAATATACTGCGCTTCCAGAAAACGTTGACACAGATCTCTCCTCACATTGTTATACTGATGAAGAAGACAGTCCAGATATTTTTCAGCCATGTGATGAAGATTGTGACAAGCCAATTCTGTTTACTCAGTCTGCTTTGAATGATCTGGTTAGAGAACTTTATCTACCAAGAGTCTGCTGAACTATTGGCTTCAAGACTACAAGAGAATCGAATGTTGAAACCCGGAACAAGTGTCTCATTTTATCGTAACAGGGAAGGAGAACTGCATAAGTACTTCCATTCAGATGGCCAGCTTGTCTACTGTACTGATGTTGAAGGGCTACTTCTCTTTATGGGACTTCCAGCATATGATTCAAGGGATTAGAGGCTTTTTATTGATAGTTCCAAAAGAAGTTTAAAATGTGTTCTGTTACACAATGGAAATAAGTATGGCTCTGTACCAATAGGTCATTCTGTAAAACTTAAAGAGAGGTTACAATATAATGTTCATGGGTGGTTAATTTGTGTTAATTTGAAAATGGTTAACTTTCTTTTGGCAAAGAGGGGGGGAGCCAGCACTGCCTGAGGATGGTATGCAAAAAAATTTTTTAATGCAAATTGAGATTTTTAGCAAATGATTGATCAATACTTTGAGCCGCCCCTGCCAACGTCAAGGCAAATCTCTATAGGGGGGTCCTACGCTATATTTATATTTTCAATGTGCCATACGGCTAACTAATTAAATTTTTTTTTGCATACCATCCTCAGGCAGTGCTGGCTCCCCCCTCTTTGACGTACCTTTCTTTTGGGTCTACAAGGAGGTTACACAAAACACCCTTGTTTTCTGTGCTACTGGGAAAGTAGAGCTACAGCAGAGCATTGGGTGAAAATTGAATGGCCTCATTGACAGAGTTTGGCATCTGGCAATAAGAATGTCATCCATGATCCTCTAGTGGATAGGAAGAACATTGTCTTTCCTCATTGCACATAAAACTTGGTTTGATGAAGCAGTTCGTCAAAGCTCTCAATCACAGTGGAGAATGCTTTAAATATATATGTTCAACTTTTCCTGGTCTAAGTGAAGAGAAGGAAAAAGGCTGGAATATTTGATGGACCTCAAATAAGAACACTTGTTCATGCGGTGCGTCACAGCGGCACCACTAAGTGGCCGCCCAATAGAAGTGGAGGGGAGTAGATGAGAGGCCGTAACATCCCGCCCACCTCCTTCCTTCCTCATTGCCGGCGGCAGCAGGTAAGCTGTAGTTCGTCGTTCCCGCGGTGTCACACGTAGCGATGTGTGCTGCCTCGAGAACGACGAACAACCTGCGACCTCAACAATCAACATTTTTTTGAAAATGAACGACGTGTCAACGATGGACGATTTGGTGAGTATTTTCCATCATTAACGGTCGTTCGTTGGTGTCACACGCAACGACGTCGCTAACTATGCCGGATGTTCATCCCGGAATCCGTGACCCCGGCGATATATCGTTAGATATGTCGTTGCGTGTGACAGGGCCTTTATGGTCAATGGGTCCTCTCACTCACCTTTAGAGTGTAAAATCTTATGGTCAGCAGGGTTCTCGCTCTCCCCTGTAGAGTGTAAGCTCTTAAGGTCAATGGGGTTCTCTCTCTCTTCTGTAGAGTGTAAGGTATTATGGTCAGTGGGATCCTCTCTCTCTCTGCAGAGTGTAAGCTCTCATGGTTAGTGGGATTCTTTTCTCTCCTGTAAAGTGTAAGCTAGGGATCCTCTCTATCTCTCTCTGCAGAGTATAAGCTTTTTTGGTCAGCAAGGTCCTCTCTCTACTGTAGAGTGTAAGCTATTATAGTCAGTGGGGTTCTCTCGCTCTTTCCTGTAGAGTGTAAGCTATTATGGTCAATGGGATCCTCTCTCTCTCCTGTAGAGTATAAGCTCTTATGGTCAGTGGGGTCCTCTCTCTCTCCTGTAGAGTGCAAGCTATTATGATCAGTGGGGTCCTCTCTCTCTCCTGTAGAGGGTAAGCTATTATGATCAATGGAGTCCTCTATCTCTCTCTCTCTCTCTCTCTCTCTCCTGTAGAGTGTAAGCTATTATGACAAGTGGGGTCCTTTCTCTCTTTGGTGTAGAGTGTAAGCTATTATAGTCATTGGGGTTCTCTCTCTCTTTCCTGTACAGTGTAAGCTATTATGGTCAACGGGATCCTCTCTCTCTCTCCTGTAGAGTGTAAGCTATTATCGTCAGTGGGGTCCTCTCTCTCTCTCCTGTAGAGTGTAAGCTATTATGATCAGTGGGGTCCTTTCTCTCTCTCTCTCTCTTTCTCTCCTGTAGAGTGTAAGCTCTTATGGTCAGTGAGGTCCTCTCTCTCTTTCCTGTAGAGTGTAAGCTATTATGATCAGTGGAGTCCTCTTTCTCTCTCTCCTGTAGAGTGTAAGCTATTATCATCAGTGGGATCCTCTCTCTCTCCTGTAGAGTGTAAGCTATTATGATCAGTGAGGTCCTTTCTCTCTCTCTCTCTCTTTCTCTCCTGTAGAGTGTAAGCTATTATGATAAATGGGGTCCTTTCTTTCTCTCCTGTAGAGTGTAAGCTCTTATGGTCAGTGAGGTCCTCTCTCTCTCTCTCTCTCTTTCTCGCTCCCCTGAGAGTATAAGCTCTTATGGTCAGTGGGGTCCTCTCTCTTTCTCTTCTGTAAAGTGTAAGCTCTTATGGTCAGTGGGGTCCTCTCTCTCCTGTAGAGTGTAAGCTATTATGATAAATGGGGTCCTTTCTTTCTCTCCTGTAGAGTGTAAGCTCTTATGGTCAGTGAGGTCCTCTCTCTCTCTCTCTCTTTCTCGCTCCCCTGAGAGTGTAAGCTATTATGGTCAGTGGGGTCCTCTCTCTCCTGTAGAGTGTAAGTTATTATGGTCAGTGGGGTCCTCTCTCTCCTGTAGAATGTAAGCTATTATGGTCAGCAGGGTCTCTCTCTCCTTTGTATTCTCAATAAACCCATTCTCCACCCAATAATAGATAGTGCAACATATAGAAAGGAAATGGTGCAAAAGTTTTAATAAAGCCCAATTACGAAAATACGTTGTAGCCAAAAATGCATGCATTTAAGTTAGAAAAAAAAATGACCCCCAAAGGAGGACAAACCAATTTTTTCTTTCTATAGGATCCCTAATCCTCTAGACCAGTGGTTCCCAAACTCCACTCCTCACAACCCCCAAGAAGTCTTGTTTTCAGGATTTCCTTAATATAGCACAGGTGATGCCTTGATAATGGTTCCATCACCTGTTCAATAGTAAAGAAATACTGAAAACATGACTTGTTGGGGGCCATGAGGACAGGAGTTTGGGAAACACTGCTCTAGACCTATATAGTAGACCATATGTCGTAGTCCAATATAGTAGACCAGTTCACATAAAACTAGGGGAAAAACAAATTAAATAAAATTAGTAAAATCTGAAAAAAATAGGTAGTTTTAGCCATGGCTGCCAATCAACAATTGCTTCGTTAGTACCTTCAAATTGACTCCATTTGGACAATGTCTGATTGGCGGCCATTGATCACTGTCCCTCCCGTCCTTTGTAAATAACCTCCAGCGTCTCCATTGCTTTCTGATACATTGCAGAGGCGCAGGACACTTATTGTAAAATAGTGGTTTGGTGCTTGAAAGAAATTTCAACAAAACAGGTTCAGTTTCAAAATGAAGCGGAGAAGCTTTCACTAAATCAAATCTTTCAATCCATGTGAGGTGACGTCTGGGAAAGGGATGGAGGAAGAAAGAAAGAAGATATGAGAAAATCGATGGCCGGTCCCCCATAAAATAAAGCGAGATTTATTCACGGGTGGTTGTTTCTGTAGATTTAAAGCAATAGTACAAGAAGGCGACAATGAAAATGAAACATTTTTTTTTTTTGCCATGAAATTCCTTTTCACGGCTTTCTATCAGTTTAGGTAATCCATTCTGGGGGAAAGAGTTAGAATATCAGAGCAAAGAAACTTTTACTTTCCATCGTCCCAATAAATACTACATATCTGTTTTGTCAAATTTTCTCATTTATCTTGATGGTCGCCCTCCAAGGGATTTCTGTCAGTAGCTAAAAAAAAAAGTTCACTGATGAACAAAAATATCTGATAAATTGATGTCCTAAAAGAAGATGGCTCAGTATAGCGGCCTATTAAATTCTGTGTCCTAGAGAACTAAGGATTTTTCTTTTTTTCTTTTTTTTTTCAGTTTATTTGGAAATGCTTCAAGATTTTTAGTATTTTAAAGGCTATGTGCGAGTTAAATTATTTATACAATAAAGGGTTTACACTAGAGATGAGCGGATCTTTTTAAATTTAAATTCATTGACTTTGCTGCATTTTACCTGAAAATTCAATCTGACCATAAAGAGCTTACCTTCTACAGGAGAGAGAGAGGACCCCGCTGATCATAGGAGCTTTCATTCTACAGGAGAGAGAGAGGACCCACGCTGATCATAGGAGCTTACATTCTACAGGAGAGAAAGAGGACCCCGCTGATCATAGGAGCTTTCATTCTACAGGAGAGAGAGAGGACCCACGCTGATCATAGGAGCTTACATTCTACAGGAGAGAAAGAGGACCCCACTGATCATAGGAGCTTACATTCTACAGGAGAGAGAGAGGACCCCGCTGATCATAGGAGCTTACATTCTACAAGAGAGAGAGAGGACCCACACTGATCATAGGAGCTTACATTCTACAGGAGAGAGAGAGGACCCGCGCTGATCACAGGAGCTTACACTCTACAGGAGAGAGAGAGGACCCACACTGATCATAGGAGCTTACATTCTACAGGAGAGAGAGAGGACCCACGCTGATCATAGGAGCTTTCATTCTACAGGAGAGAGAGAGGACCCACGCTGATCATAGGAGCTTACATTCTACAGGAGAGAAAGAGGACCCCACTGATCATAGGAGCTTACATTCTACAGGAGAGAGAGAGGACCCCGCTGATCATAGGAGCTTACATTCTACAAGAGAGAGAGAGGACCCACACTGATCATAGGAGCTTACATTCTACAGGAGAGAGAAAGGACCCGCGCTGATCACAGGAGCTTACACTCTACAGGAGAGAGAGAGGACCCACACTGATCATAGGAGCTTACATTCTACAGGAGAGAGAGAGGACCCACGCTGATCACAGGAGCTTACACTACAGGAGAGAGAGAGGACCCTGCTGTTCATAGGAGCTTACATTCTACAGGAGAGAGAGAGAACCCCACTAATCATAGGAGCTTATGTGGCACCCCAGTGGTCATGGGAGCCATAGTGGCATTGTTCTCCTCATCGGGGGGGTAATGCCATGCCTGGAAGCAGCGGGGAAAATCTCCATGTCAGGTACAAACACACACAACACTTCCTAACTCAGGCCAGAAGGGGGAGCTCAAGTCCTGGTTGGGACTAGCTTCCCTGTGCATTCTAGTCTGGGAAGGGGTTAGACAGAACAACAGGAAGAGGACCCTCAGAACACGAAAGGCTAGCAAAGAGAACTGTCACTGTAAGAAAGCTGAGTGAAAGCTTTCCAGCACCAAGTGCAAGAATCAGGACACGGGGGTCTTCGACTGTCGGGTGCTAATGGTCCAGCAGTAAAACCCGGACAGCAGGAGATTCTACATCTCCTGGCTCACCAGAGACTCCCAAGGCAAAGTAGCACTGGGGCCGCAGAAATACAAGCGGGCCCTGCATCTGGCTCGCATTACCCGCCACAAGGGGCAAGGCAAATTGCATCTAAGAAGAGGGACGCTGTGCTGCTTCAGACCACAGCGACCCATACACAGAGCGCACTAATGAAGGCCTCCAAGCCACCTGGCAAAGAGAGATTCCCCACTGCTACCAGGCTGACCGGACCACTGTAAGTCGGGAGCGTAACAACTGACCAGTAAAAGATAAAAGCAACTACCAACCTGTGTTGTCCAGTTACTTTCAGCGTCCTCAGTCCTGCAACCCAGCGCATGCCACCATAGACTGCCACTCCCATCATCCTCCTTGGGGCCTAGCTTCACCTGCGGGAAGCTGAACTATCCTAGCTGCTACATCACCCACCCCAGAGGACAGCGACCGCAGCGACAGCTAATCCCTGGCCGCGTACCACAGGCGGCGTCACGAGACAACTACTACTTCCAACATCCCCATCGTCCACTCCCTTTTATTGTACACCTCGGGGCCACAAAGCCGGGCAGGGCCACCCGTGACATCCAAGACCCGACATCACCGGTTCGTCGATGACTACATTTAACCCCTGCCCCGTGGGTGCTACACTTACACTCTACAGGGGAGAGAAAGGACCTCACAGACCAAAAGAGCTTGCATTCGGCAGAAACAGAGAGAGAGAGAAAAAGGGCTCCGCTTACACTCTACAGGAGAGAAAGGAACCCACTGACCATAGAGCCTTCATTCTGCAGAAGCAAAGAAAGAGAAAGAGGGCTCCGCTAATCATAATAGCTTACACTCTACAGGAGAGAAGGCTCTGCTAACCATAAGAGCTTATACGCTACAGGACAGAGAGGACCCTGCTGACCATAGAAGCTTACACTATACAGGAGAAGTTTTTTGGTAAAGCACATCATTCTACTGTTGTTATGGTAAGCACGGAGAACCTCTAATAAACCTTGGGTCCCATACCACCCTAGATAGGTTCCGCACCTATGCGCCGAGCCGGATAACTGACCCTAGCTATCCCTAGTGCTGGACCCTAAATAGGGAACGGTTGGAATGTGCTCTTCATCAATCCCACTACAAGTTAAAGGAAGATACATGGAGGTCACACAGGGGGAAAGAGCATCAACTTCTTATCCACAGATGACACAGATAGGAGTTCAGCAAATTTTCAGCAACAATACCTCAGATGAGTACGAGGGGATGCTGATATATCTTTGGCTTTACCCAGAAAGAAACGAGATAGGATGATGAAACTTTACATTTATTCCACATACTCTCCACTGATGTCAACACACTTCTTACATCGGTATTCCAAGTTCTGTAAGCCTAGCAAAAACAAGTATTTTGGTTGTGCCTCAAACCAGGCATCAGAAACGGTGTGAAATTTGGTACCCTTGAGGTGTTTCTTCAGGTTTTGAGCGGAGGCGTTGTCTTGCAGGAACAAAATTCCTTTGGACAGCTTGTCACGCCTTTTGACCTTCAGAGCTGCCTTCAATTGGTCCAAAAGTTCAATGTAATACCTTGCATCGATGGTGGAACCCTTTTGAAGGTAGTCCACTAGCAGCATGCCCTCCTTATCCCAGAACACAGAAATCATCACCTTAGTGGCTGATCTTTGCACCCTAAACTTCTTTGGACGAGGAGAACCACTGTGCCTCCACTCTTTTGACTGCTCCTTGTTTTCAGGGTCATACAAATAAATCCAGGTCTCATCCATAGTTAAAAAACACCAAAAAACTGAGCTGTAACAAATGTTCAATAAACATGCAACTTTACAAACATGTGAATTGCAGCCTCAAGACTACAAAAAAAATACCCTGACTATAAATAAATAAATTGCAAGTGCTTAATAACAGGGTACTTAGTATATACATTTTTGCAAAAAGGTAAGAAGCTGTCTCACCTCGTCACGGTGTACCCATCTGAGACAGTCCCTAACCTACTAAAGTTAAAAACATATTCTGTACCTGACTTGTGTCATGTCAAAACTTCAATATGAATGGTAAAGTGGTCAGCTGGGTCCCAGATTAAATACACAGCAAAAAGTGAGAAGCAGGTAATTGTTCAGCCTCAGTATCAGGAGGGCTGCACTCCCAACTTGCATTAAAGCAAGATAAAAGACAAAAAACACCAAAAAAAACTGAGCTGTAACAAAGGTTCAATAAACATGCAACATTACTTACAGGCATGTGAATTGCAGTTTTTTGGTGTTTTTTGTCTGTTATCTTGCTTTAATGCAAGTTGGGGGTGCAGCCCTCCTGATACTGAGGCTGAACAATTACCTGCTTCTCACTTTTTGCTGTGTATTTAATCTGGGACCCAGCTAACCACTTTACCATTCATATTGAAGCTTTGGCATGACACAAGTCAGGTATAGAATATGTTTTTAACTTTAGTAGGTTAGGGACTGTCCCAGATGGGTACACCGTGACGAGGTGAGACAGCTTCTTACCTTTTTGCAAAAATGTATATACTAAGTACCCTGTTATTAAGCACTTGCAATTTATTTATTTATAGTCAGGGTATTTTGCCTACAATTTTTCGCCTTGGTTTTTTTCTCATCCATAGTTACCAGTCGATCCAGGAAGTTCTTATCAGTCCGGAAACGCTGACAAATAGATCGGGAAGTTTTCACTCGCTGCTTCTCTGATCTGTTGTCAAACATTTGGGGACACACTTTGCAGATAGGTTCCTCCTGTCCAAATGTTCATGATTCACAAACACGTTCACGGGAAATCCCCATGATGTCTGCTATTGCTTTAGCTGAAATTTGTCAATTCTCCAGTATGAGATTGTGCACAGCATCAACTATCTCCGGAACAACCACTCTCGGTCATCCAGGACATTCCTCATCATTGGTGCTGAAGTGGCCCGTTTTAAATATGGCAACCCAGTTCTTAACTGTGGAATATGAAGGGCATTGATCCCCAATGTCTGCGACATATCACCATGAATATCCTTGGTGGACTTTCCTTGCAGAAACAAGAATTTTATCAGTCCCCTGCTCTCAGTTGCTGTGAATATCGCATTAGACTCCGACATTTTTTTCTCCCGCATGTGTAAAACACTGTTGTCATAAGCAACACAAAATTTTGAAAACATATATTAGACACATAAGGTTTTCATGTTATGTAACATTCAATACCATAGAAACAAAAAAAAGATCTCAAAGCCGAAGACTTATCAGCAGCCCCTCCTACAAGCCACCTGCTTGCAACCAGGGCTTGAATGAACTGCATAATATCACCAGCACCAGTCCAGGAAAAAAAGGAGTATTTAAGCACCAAGAGAATGCTGATGATCAGCAGCTGGGTGAAAGGTGAGCTCCTGCTGAGTCCAAAAAGGGGAGAGATAAAAATCCAGCAGGAAAGCTACCTATACCAATGAATACTGACAGCAGTAGCAATAGAAAGTCAGGGAGTATTTTGTGCAGCCTAATGCTGTGACCTTCTATTGCAAGAAACATGACTGTCTGTAACCCGTGACACACCTGTGATGACTTTTTACTGAAAACAGAATGAAGCCTACAAAGAAAATAACTCATGACCTACAGTCACATATGATGGAGGTTCAGAGATATTTTGGGGTTGTTTTGTTGTCTCTGGCACTGGGGCCTTGAGTGTTATGTCGTCTTGGAGGATGGAAGAGGATCCAGCGGCTCCTGTGAAGCTCTAATAACCTCCATGCCCAAGTTAAGGCAGTGCTTGAAAATAATGGCAGCCATACAAAATATTGACACTTTGGATACAATTTGGGTGTTTTCACTTGGGGTGAACTCACTTTTGTTGCCAGTGGTTTAGACATTAATGGCTGTGTTGAGTTATTTAGGGGGCACCGAATTTACCCTGTTATACAAGCTGCACACTGACACTGTACATTGTATCACAGGGTCAGATCCTCAGCGTTGTACCATGGAAAGATATAAGAAAATATTTACAAAAATGTGAGCAATGTATTCACATTTGTGATACGCAGGATATATATATATACAGTCATATGAAAAAGTTTGGGCACCCCTATTAATGTTAACCTTTTTTCTTTATAACAATTTGGGTTTTTGCAACAGCTATTTCAGTTTCATATATCTAATAACTGGTGGACTGAGTAATATTTCTGGATTGAAATGAGGTTTATTGTACTAACAGAAAATGTGCAATCCGCATTTAAACAAAATTTGACCGGTGCAAAAGTATGGGCACCCTTAGCAATTTCTTCATTTGAACACTCCTAACTACGTTTTACTGACTTACTAAAGCACTAAATTAGTTTTGTAACCTCATTGAGCTTTGAACTTCATAGGCAGGTGTATCCAATCATGAGAAAAGGTATTTAAAGGTGGCCACTTGCAAGTTGTTCTCCTATTTGAATCTCCTATGAAGAGTGGCATCATGGGCTCCTCAAAACAACTCTCAAATGATCTGAAAACAAAGATTATTCAACATATTTGTTCAGGGGAAGGATACAAAAAGTTTTCTCAGATTTAAACTGTCAGTTTCCACTGTGAGGAACATAGTAAGGAAATGGAAGAACACAGGTACAGTTCTTGTTAAGCCCAGAAGTGGCAGGCCAAGAAAAATATCAGAAAGGCAGAGAAGAAGAATGGTGAGAACAGTCAAGGACAATCCACAGACCACCTCCAAAGACCTGCATCATCATCTTGCTGCAGATAGTGTCAATGTGCATCGGTCAACAATATAGCACACGTTGCACGAGGAGAAGCTGTATGGGAGAGTGATGCGAAAGAAACCGTTTCTGCAAGCATGCCACAAACAGAGTCGCCTGAGGAATGCAAAAGCACATTTGGACAAGCCAGTTACATTTTGGAAGAAGGTCCTGTGGACTGATGAAACAAAGATTGAGTTGTTTGGTCATACAAAAAGGCGTTATGCATGGAGGCAAAAAAACACGGCATTCCAAGAAAAGCACTTGCTACCCACAGTAAAATTTGGTGGAGGTTCCATCATGCTTTGGGGCTGTGTGGCCAATGCCGGCACTGGGAATCTTGTTAAGGTTGAGGGTCGCATGGATTCAACTCAGTATCAGCAGATTCTTGACAATAATGTGCAAGAATCAGTGACGAAGTTGAAGTTACGCAGGGGATGGATATTTCAGCAAGACAATGATCCAAAACACCGCTCCCAAATCTACTCAGGCATTCATGCAGAGGAACAATTACAATGTTCTGGAATGGCCATCCCAGTCCCCAGACCTGAATATCATTGAACATCTGTGGGATGATGTGAAGCGTGCTGTCCATGCTCGGCGACCATCAAACTTAACTGAACTGGAATTGTTTTGTAAACAGGAATGAAATATACCTTCATCCAGGATCCAGGAACTCATTAAAAGCTACAGGAAGTGACTAGAGGCTGTCATTTTTGTAAACGGGGGATATACAAAATATTAATGTCACTTTTATGTTGAGGTGCCCATACTTTTGCACCGGTCAAATTTTGTTTAAATGCGGATTGCACATTTTCTGTTAGTACAATAAACCTCATTTCAATCCAGAAATATTACTCAGTCCATCAGTTATTAGATATATGGAACTGAAATAGCTGCTGCAAAAGCCCAAATTGTTATAAAGAAAAAAGGTTAACATTAATAGGGGTGCCCAAACTTTTTCATATGACTGTATATATATATATATATATATATATATACATATATATAAAAGAAAACACAGGAGAAGTTGCATTCAATTCTTGCAATAGATCGGGTTTGACATGATGAACCCCATATTATAATGTGCATTTACTTGAGTTGGAAGGTCTGGATGGGACACAGACACACAGCTATGGCAGTACTGTAAGGATCAAAATGGAGATAAGGGTGATAGTAACGCTCACCTGTGGGGGTTGTGTGAGGACATTACACCTGATAGGTTATAGCTGCAGCCCCGTGGCTGGAAAGAGTATCGTCCAGATAGCAACTTGACAAAGTAGAGAATATGACGATGTGCCAGCTGATCTCACATAAAGGAGAGATATGGAGAGTCAAAGCAAGGGTTTTTTTTATTCACTTTGATATATTGATTTTGAATGAAAAAACTAGCTTTGACTCTTCGGATTTCCATTCTACCGTGAGATCAGCCCGCACCTCATGATATTCTCATCTTTGCCAAAGCACTTACTTTAATTGGGGACTTGGATATGACTTGTTCTGATTCTGATTAGACAACCATTACCCCTTGACAAGGTACAACTAAATACTAGTAGGACATTGTATATCATTATTGTAAACTCTAACCCCAACCAAACAGAATGCGTGCCCAGTGCCTCAGCTTACGTGCCATGGAAAGAAAGGCTGTGCTATGCTGAAATCAAACATGCCTGATCTTTTTTCCCAACATATTTGCTACTGAGGGAAAGTTATGTCAACTCAATAGAAATGACATTTTCAGCTAATCCCACCTAATTGTCACAAGAGTGTCAAATTAACTGAAGCAGGGACCTCTAAGCTGGCCCTCAGACTAGGGACCCTGTGCTGTCCCTTATCCCAGAGATAGGCTTGATGGTAGCCAGGTCTGGACCGCCAGTGTGATCCTAACTCCTGTCCAAACCTTGATCCTACACCCCGCCGGCCCCCTCCCCAGTTGAGGGCCAGGACAGAAGAAACAAACCCCATATATACCACAGACAGCCGGATAAACCTAAACACATACACATTGCAATCAGACACAAGGGAAAGACAATACGTGTCCAGGAACGAATAAAACACAGGGAGGAAATAAACTAATGGGGATATTTCCCCACCACATAGGAACGCACACAACAGATCACCAGGTTCTGGATCACTACGATAAGGACCGGTATCGCTGAAGCAAAGCTGAGCTATATTTGTCGACGAGCAACCGGATCTAGTACCTTAACACTAGAAGTCCCAGGAATTTCGATCTCCATAGGGTTCCAATGGTAGAAATGTTAAATGACCCTTCTCTGGGACTTCTAGTGTTAAAGAATAAAGGCAGCTGTAAGTGGTCAGTAGCAGCCTGATCTCCTAACAGCAGTTCACAAGCCAGCAGGAATGAACTCCTGCTGGACTGGAGAACAGTGAAGCTAAAACAGATGACGCCCGAGTCAGGCTAAGCAACTAAGAGATCTCACGTTGTTTGTCAGACTAGGCAGTCTAAAAAGAGTCTAACGCCGCCATGACACCCACTGAGTGTGTGGCACCCCTGAAGCTTCAGTCACCACAGGGTACTGCATCTCCTTTAAGATGTAGTACTCATCCCGGGTAAGGAGAGCTTAATCTCTGGTATTTCTCACATTCACAAACCACAAACAGTTAGGTGCTTTACCACTGGGGGAATGGTCTGGGGTAGATAGGGTGGTGGCCATCACGAAGCATGGTACTTTCCTGGTCACTAGGACAACCACCTGGGGGGCGGGCACCACTTGGGGAAAGGGGAAGGAGCATCTTCACACATAGTCAGTTAGCCCCTGACACAGCTTGGAGTGAGGCATACTCGGTCCAATCTTCTTTTACCTCACACTTCTGGGAGCACCATAGGACCCGTGGCTTGGAGCTTCAGCTCAGCCCGAGTTCTCCACAGCTACACAGGATTCCAGGGTCTGCGGAGTGTGCAGGAAACACCCACAGCCCATTCCACATTCCACCTACACCAGGATTGGAGGGACCCCAACCAGAAAGGACTCACAGCGGGAACACCGGTGGTGACCTCAAATTGCTCGGGATCGGCTGGGGCCCATCACGGCAGTGACCGTCATCTTACAGGTAAAACCAGGACTGTGAGTAAAGAGACCTTGTACCCGCAGAGACTGTGTCCGCCTTTCCTTGCCAACGCCCAGCGCTTCGGCGCCCGCCATTACTACTCCCCTCATCATCCTCCCCGGGGCCCGCTCCCCCTGTGGGTAGCAGAAACATCTCAGTTGCTACTACCATCAGCCCCGAAGGATGGCGACAGCAGCGGTGGCTATTTCCTGGCCACGTACCACAGATGGCGACACAAAACAATCCTCCACCATCACCATCCCCAACCCCCTTCGCTTATTGTACACCTCGGGGCCACCCATGCTATCCTCAGACCCGAGATCATCGAGCCCAGCGACAAGTATTTAACCCCTTGCCCCGTGGGTGCTACAAGTGCAAAGCCGAACACCGCATGACACTAATTTTGTTGAGTTTCGTCTAGGGTCACCTTTGTATTTCTCTGGCATGGACATAACATGAGATTCCTCAGTGATCATGGTCTGATTCCAGATTGTAGAGGTTTATGTCACCTTAACAAGTCTGTAAGCCCATGCAGTATCTCTGCAGGCCTCTGATTTCATATGGAGGCATGTGAATGATTACTTTCACTCATTATTCTTTTCTAGGAGCATTGATTGTAAGGTAACATACTTCCATTACATCATGGGTACAGATGCACTATAATATGGAACGCAGTGCATGGCTCTCGAATATGGTGGAGGAGGTCTAATGTTGAGCACCATGGACAGCAATCATATGTAGACATTTCTATTCACTTTACGGGCTATTACTGACAGCTGGCTTCCATTAGTCTATGCTTCAGCACCCAGCTGCCATTATCAGCTAGCATTGATTAATACTGACCCTCCAACATGACCCTCTCCACCCACTACAATGTTCTCTGATCCCAAACTTCCCACTTAATTAACTGTTGCCCTTCCACGCTTGATGGATTTAAAAGAAAAATCATTATGAGTTTAGTTGTCACCAAAACTTGTTACACATTATAGTATTATGCTGCATTTTTGGGAACAAAAGATCTTGCTATGGATTAAGACTTGTTAGAAATGGATGTCACAGAAGTCAATAAGAACATTTAAGGAATTATATCTGTTTATCAAAATTAATTTTGAAATAGACACTATTATTTCAATGCAGGCCCATTGATGATCTGCCATTTTTTACTTTATTATTCCAAGGATCTACAATAAAAAGAAAGTCTTAAATGAGAAGTGTTCTTTTAACAAACTTTGTATAAATCATTAGTACAGGTGAATACAAGAAATTTTGTTATGTATCTTATCAGAGAAATCTGATTTCTTCCCCACTTATAAGGCTCTTTCCTCCATCCATCCAACCTCTGCACCTCATGAAAACATTATCCACTATGACAAAAATAACTCAAAAACTGCCCATTATGCTCTATTGAGGGGGAAGGAGGAGGGAATTGGGAACACAGACAAAGAGAGATCGTGATGAGGTTTCTAACAAGTCTTTTAACTCATTCCGATGTTGGATTCACAGCCACATTGCTCAGTACTGCTGTGTAATTTCCTCTTGTTGTTTGTCTCAATGCGTTATAAAAAAGAATAAAGATCAGGAATTCTTCTTCGCATGCTGTACTGTGTTGTTATGCTACCAGTATGCAAGTACGTATTCCAACATTGGTAAAGAAGTAGTATAACGGTATCTCACTGCAGTTGCATGTGCACCCTAATTGTTCCTGCTCAAATTAGTATCCCTAGCTGCCCAACACCCTAATGGTTCTTGCACAGACTGGAATATTCCTAGCTGCACAACTAGAAATCCACAACCTGTCTACCTGAAAGACCATCGAGCAATCTCTAGAACCTCCTGTGGAACCAGAGGGGAGATTACTAACACTACAAATCAAGATAGGGTAAACGTGCAGAGATAGACAAGGACCCAAGGTGTGGAAACATAAAAAGTGAAAACATAAAATATGCACAAATAGACAAAGGAGAAATAACAAATGCATACAAGGGTAAACTCCTAACAACCTAACAGAACACAAAAGTTAGGTGTAGGAAAGGCAACAGAGAAAACACAGACAAAAAACACTGGTTTCTGCCTAAATCCCTTAGCTGTGTAAGAACGTGGTCGAGTTCCTACCCCTGAAGACACCAAAAGTGTTCTTATATACAGTGACAAGTAAAAAGGTAACAATGTGTTGGACTTTCAGACTCCATATCTTACTATCCAGTACATCCCTGAGTGTGCAATTACCTTCATTTTATAGATAATCATCTTGGCTATCTCATACATTAATTTGACTTGCAGTTATTTAGCATATAATTAGTTATGTGGATTCTTGTCATGTCACTGCATTGCTACTATTTGGCTCCTTAAATCTAAATTTAAATTTTAACTTTTTTGCTAGCATTTTATAAATCCAATCCTTCTGGGCATTCTCGCGATCAGAATTAAGCTTGTTTCTACCAAAATCTAATTCCAGGTCTCTTCTACACGTTCCCAGTGTTGTTGTATACTGGTCGAATCACTTGAGTATGTATACAGCTTTTTCTTTTTCTCGATTGGGTTGAGGTCTGGGGACTGTGGGGCCAATACAGCACCTCTGTTTCATTATCATTGCACCGTGTCCTTGCCAATCCTGGGTCGTGTACTGCTGGAACACTATGTCATCATTTTCATGCCCATAATACTCTAGTGTATGAAGTAACTTGTCTTGTAGGATACTCACATATAGCTCAGCATTGACACCACCATCGATCCTGGTCAAGTATCCTATGCCTTTGGCTGAGAGACAACCCCATCAGGCTTCCTCCACTGAGCTTGATAGTTCCTTCAATTTGTCAATCAGTTCGCCCCTTTTTCCCTTGTTTCTTCCAGACTCATTTGCACCCATCAGAGCCATCTATTGACTATTGTCTCATCACTCCAAAAGACCCTTTTCCAATTTCCTACTGTCTACTTTTTTTTGTAAACTTGAGCCGATACTTCTTATGATGATATTAAAGTTGAGGCTTCTTCACATTTTTTTGGGTCACCATTCCAGACTTGTGTAACGTGCGTTGCTCAGTGCTTTCAGGGACATCTGTGATCTCACTATTATGAACCATATGAGCCGCTTCCACTGCTGTGGTTGTTGCACCAGAAGTTTTAGACCGACTTGATGACTCCGATATTTTTGCCTGGACGTCCACCTCTTGGCTGTTTAATGCATGGATGGACTTGATTTCTTATTCTTCCAACTGTCATAGCACCAACATAATGGAGTTTGGCAATTATCATGACCGAGAGGCCGCTATTGATGAGCTGAATGATGTTGTTCCTCTGTTCTTGTGAAAACTTCTTCATGGCTGCTTCTCGATTCAAATCATTGACTTTAGCTTGAGAATCAACCTAATAACACACTGACATATTAGGGAATGTGAGAACAGGTCTAATTTGTAGTATACAGGAAGAAAAAGATTCTTCAACACCAGGAGCAAAACAGTAACAATGCAGTGACATTACAAGAATCTGCATAACTAATAATGTGCTAAATAGTTGCAAGTCAAATTTATGTATAAGATAGCCAAGAAGATTGTCTGTAAAATGAAGGTCATCTCATTCTCAAAGAAGTAGCGGATGGTGATATAAAGAGTCTGAAAATAAAAAAATTCCAAACATTGTTACCCTTTTGCTTGTCACAGTATATATATATATATATATATATATATATATATATGATAAAGTATAAAGTAATGTCATGTGGGATAGTAATTTATAAGATGTTGTGTAATGCATAAGTGTAGCAGTGTTGGTTAAGCAATGTAGAGTAATGATGTATATAGTGGCTGGACATTATACGAGTATTGTTGAAAGGTTATGTAGGATGTTTTGGTAAGATAGATTGTCCATTAACTGACCACAGGGCAAGAAACAGTTACGCTATGGCATTAGCCCACGATGGGGAGGAGCCAGTCCCTAGAGAAAGGACAGACTCCATCTTAGAATGCAGGTAGACTGCGGCTAGTGAGTAGGAAGGACGTATAGTCTGTCAAATTGTTTTTTGGCCGCATTCTATGGGTGATTTGTGGAGGCTGTAACGTTGAGCCTGAACAAGAGTAGCGTGAAAAAATTAACAGACACCTAAAAGGTGGCTGTAACCCAGAAAATAGATCAGCAATTAAACCAGTAGAGAAGCTGTACATGACCCTTGTGGGTAGGATCTAGAGATGAACACTTAGTAGCAGTCCCCAAGTAGCTTACAGCTGAGAGGTAACAGGCTGGCACGTTGTTGGACGTGGAGTGAGTATACAGTCCTGTAAGACAGAACTGAGAGAGTTGTTATTCGCTGTGGCCGGAAGGACGTGGGACCGTGTGTGAACAAGAATGACTTTCAAGTGCCGTTCTGTTATGCTAAGTTGGGTGGTAGCAGGAGAACTGGGACCATCCATAATAATAGCAGCTGAGATGAACTTGAAGGAAGTGAGTCTCTTGGTGCTCTGTGAAAATGAAACATCTGATAAGGACTGTACCTGCTACAGGTTGTGTACAATTGTCAACCAGAGACTGCATATTGAAAAATGGTTGTATGAAAAGAACTATCAGTCTCCATTTCCATTGCCTCCACAATCCGGTCTTCACCTGCCCAAAACAGCGGCATCACGTGGCTTCCTGAAAGGTATGAACAGCCCTGAACCTATCCATTCACCCAGCTGGGACCACAAAAGTTTTCATGTGAAATGGGGCTGGGACACCTACAAAAGGGAATCCCTTGCCCACCCCATGCAGCTGCAGAGCTGGAACTCCTTAGCAGTCATCAACATAGAACTATAGCCAGCATAGAATGCTCTTATATAGAGAGTATCAATAGCCCCACCCGGGATGTGATAGCGCAGAGAAAAAGAGCAAATGAGAACACCTGAGAACCACAATCCAAAAGGATAAAAGCAAAAGGTAAATACCATCAGCATTTGGACAGATACCAACCAGGCTGTGGCTCAGCATGGAAGGAAACTGTCTATGCTGCACAAGGTTACCTGGTCAAGTCCCAAGATATGACAGATACTGATGGAGTATGAGCAGATGGCCGCAGGAGCAGGAGCAGAGAACAGCAAGCAGCAATAGAAGTCCTAGGAAGTAGCAATAGAACTTGTAGGAATAAATCTAGAGTGGAGTGGGAACAGTCTGGGTAAGACAGTTCTCAGGAGTAGAGATGAGCGAACCTTTCAAAGTTCGGTTCGCTGACCATTATCGAGCTTCCTGGTGTTCAGAGAACATATCGAACCCATGGAATACAATAGGAGGCCAAACGTATGTGTTGTAAAATGGTGTAGGGGATTCTGTAAAAGAAGAAAATAAAGCAGGACATACCAAGTCTCTGGCACCTCCTGTGGCTGTACTTCCGGAGCCGCTGCTTATCCCTCATACATATTCACTGCTTTTCCTGCCCACTGCTGTCTCTGATTGGCTGCAGTCAGACCCCACCCCCAGACAGCATCTTTGATTGGTTGGAATCACATACCCTGTCTGCGAGTCTTTTGTGGTATAAAATAAATAAATAAAATTGGTGAAGGACCCCCCATCTATTCATACCAGCACAGATAAAGCCCACAGCTACAGGCTGCAGCCCCCAGCTGTGTGCTAATCTTGGCTATATATTAAAATAAGAGGAACCGCATGCAACTTTTTTAATTATTTAAATAAATAAGTAAAAAAATGGCGTGTGGTCTCCCTGAATTTTGATACCCAGCCAAGATAAAGCCCGACAGCTGGGGGCTGGCATTCTCAGGCTGGGAAGACCCATGGTTATTGGGTCCCGCAGCCTAAAAATAACAGCCTGCAGCTTCCCAATATTGCCGCATCTATTACATGTGAGTGACAGTCCTGGCACTTTACCAGGCTCTTCCCGATTGCCCTGATGCATTGCCAATCAAGGTAATAAGAGGTTATTCACAGCTCACAGCTTCCACTAAGCCCTAAATTATTATTCTGTGAGACCCCCCCAATTACTAATCTGTAAGTAAAAGTAAATATACACAAACATAGAAAAAATCCTTTATTTGAAATAAAATACAAAAAACACCCTCTTTAACCACTTGATTAACCCAGGTCCAATGTAATCCGCACGCGGTCCCATGTCGATTCCAGCTCTGCTACATCTGAACTGACAGCAAGAGGCCATAGAACATGACCACCCACTATGGACTTCAGGCAGAGACTGAGCCCCAGCGATCAGCAGTGACGTAGTTCAGGTTAGTTGCGGCCACACCTGGAGGTTCCCACGGTACCCTACTTGTGTCCACAGATAACCTGACCTCAGGGGACCTCAATGAACTCAATGACCTCACCTCAGGTTCACAGACCTACATCTCCTGGCAGAAAATGTGATGTTTTTGCTAAGAGATGCACATTTGGTGCTTAAATTTCGACGTCATATTCCAATCTACACCTGGCAAAAAATGCCTCACGACTGCATCATAACGCATGCAGTTTTGATGCATTTGGAGGTGTAGATTACGTGTATGAAAATGATGTAGAAATTTCAGCACCAAATTTGCATTTCTGAAGACTACCTACTTCTGTTTGTCACAGTTGAAGTACTTTAAGTACACTTCAACTGTGACTGACAGAATAAAAAAAAATCCAGAAAATCACATTGTATGATCTTTATATAATTAATTTGCATTTTATTGCATGAAATACATATTTGATACAATAGAATAACAAAACTTAATATTGGTACAGAAACCTTTGTTTGCAGTTACAGATGTCAGTTTTTCTTTCAGTTCTTGACCAGGTTTGCGCACTCTGCAGCAGGGATTTTGGCCCACTCCTCCATACAGATCTTCTCCAGATATTTCAGGTTTCAGGGCTGTCACTGGTCAACATTGAGTTTCAGCTTCGTCAAAAGATTTTCTATTGGGTTCGGGTCTGGAGACTGTCTGGGCCACTCTAGGACTTTGAAATGCTTCTTATGGAGCCACTCTTTATTTGCCCTGGCTGTGTGTTTCTGGTCACTGTCATGCTGGAAGAAACAGCCACGACCCATCTCTAATGCTCTTACTGAGGGTAGGAGGTTGTTGTCCAAACTCTCACGATACATGACCTCATCAATCCTCTTTTTAATATGATGCAATCGTCCTGTCTCCTCATCTTTCTTCCTCCAAACATGGTGAATGGAGTTGATACTAAAACGTTCTGTTTTGGTATTAGATGACCACATGATCTTTTCACATACATCTTCTGGATCATCCAGATGGATATTGGTGAACTTTAAATGGGCCTGGATATATGCTGGCATGAGCAGGGGAACCTTGCATGCACTGCAGTATTTTAATCCATGAAGCCGTATTGTGTTGCTAACGGTAATCTTTGAGATTGTGGTCCCAGTTCTCTTTAGGTGATTGACCAGGTTCTCCCGGGTAGCTCTGGGCTGATTCCTGACCTTTCTTAGAATCATCCTTACCTCATGAGGTGAGATTTTGCAAGGCGCCCCAGACCGAGTAAGATTGACAGTCATGTTGTTCTTTTTCCATTTTACAATAATCTGTGCGAGTGATACTGCTTCCAGTCCTTAGGGGGAGCCAACCACTGTAGAATGCATGGGGACCTGACAGCGGCATAAATCTATATGTGAGAGCCCATTCACTTGCCAACTATAATTGTTTGGGGTCTTGTAAGGGCGATTCTTTTTGGGGGTGTCTGCTTTATTTTGGGGGGGAAACTTAGCAGTACAATAATAGAATAATAAATGTAAGCAGGTAAGTTAACCCTTTGTAAATTTGGACTGTACCCTCCACTATAGGACGGGTTCTGCACCATGAGAATAGCAAATCAGATAAGAAAATGTTGATGTTCCAGAATGTGAGCAGCATATGATTATATTTGAATAAATGTTGATTTTTTTTGTTTAATAATAACTGTGGATTGTTGTTCATCGGAAAATAAAAGACATTCCCTGAAAATAAGCTCTAGTGCATCTTTCGGAGCAAAAGATAATATAAGACTGTCTTCGGGGAAACACTATATATATATATATATATATATATATATATATGCATACATATATACACAGTGTGTATATATATATATATATATATATATATACATATATACACAGTGCATATATATATGCACACAGTACATATATATATATGTATTTTCAGTATGAATATGGTTGTTAGAAAAGCAATGTAAATACATAGAGGCTAAGGAGCAAATAAAGTGAATAAATAAAGGATTAAACAGTTCACCTACTCATTAGGATAATAACTGGGTTTTATATATATAAATATATAAAATATAATATAATAATATATATATTGACTTTTTTCTCTCACTTAG